>NC_085874.1:28749567-28847067 GCF_034702125.1 Engraulis encrasicolus
CCCAACTTAGACTATGTGCAAACCACAACATGTAATACAGTCAAAGACAATACCAAACAAACAAATAGGCCTAATGATGCTTTCGCTGTCGCCGTCAAATACAAGGAGGCATATGCAACAGAGTAGCAACACACAATTTGGAATAGCCAATCGCAGAATTTGATTTAACTGGTTTCTGCTTACCTGGTTGTGTGGCCACGATTTCGTTGTTGTCACCCGACTGCGATATCCTCCAGGAAAGAAAAAATGTAAATCCTATTGTGAAAAGTAAAAATGTTCTTCAAAAGAAAAAATATATTTTAATTCCTTTTGCTCGAATCACAGAGGACGGTCACCATGTTGTTGAAGTTTACCGTCTTGGTCTCTACTTCTTGCATGTTCAAAATCCGAGTCAAAGGAATCAAAAACTCCAAAAGCCAAATTAATCTATTTATTTTCTAAAATTACCAAATAACAAAATGACCACCACTGGTAATATCCAGAATACCAGCAATGGCCCATACACAGTAAACACTACAGCTTTCCAGAACTGCAGAGTCTACTACATAAAAATGACAGTTACAACGAAAGCATTACGGAACGTTCCGGAGATCCTAACCTTCTCTCGCGCCCTGACCGATAACAAAAATTAGGACCTACTGAATATCCCATATCTGTTGGTATTTATGGTTTGTGTGTGTATGTGTGTGGTTTATGTGTAAGCAATTACGTGATTTGTTAGTTAACCCAGAATATGCCTAATCTGTGTCGATTGTAAGCTGCTGTCTTCATTTCCGGTGGGCCTTGATTTCATCACTCTAGGTCTTCATGACCTCATCTGTGGACTTCCTGAGTTCTGTAAATTTAATCAAGCAATACACATACAACAGCACATTCTTTTGACATATTTGAGGGTCATTGGCTCTGAAAAGATTGAAATCCAATGTTAGTCGTTTGCCCATTGTCACCTACTCCTGGCCTCCTAAAAAGGATTAAGTCAAATAGTTTCGCTTCTGAGTGACATCACTGTATCCTGTGTCCTAGAAATAATGATACTTCAAGGAGTTTGGTATGGACTTCAGACTTATTCAGAAAATAAGCAATCAGTTAATCAAACATCACATGACAGCTTTCAGCTTGTCTCACAACAATGTTTGATGAGTTCTGTAGGCTCTCCTAAAAGGAATGGGCAATTACTCAACATCTTCATCTCATGATCGTCACATGGGGTCATTGGGCCTACTCAGTGGTTTGAGTGCCCATCAACAAGACACATTTATTTTAATGTTTTTAATCATAACCAAATATTGTAGAATTTCCTGCAAACACAAATGAATACCTGAACAACTTGCTGTAGGACAATGCATTATATTTCAGGACCTCAGAATCTAGCCTATTTTCCAACAAAGTACAGGAGAACGGTAAAACCCTATTATTTAACTCAAGGGGACGTGTAAAATAAGCTTTTTTCCAAAAATGGGACAGTATCACTTTAACTAACGGCAACACATTGGAGTCATCTTGGCCATTGTAGTGTATAAATAAGACTTTGCTGTTGTTGGGTCTGTTGTTATTGCATTATTACTTAATTAAGGTTCTATTGCTATTGCCTTATTACAGGTTTTGAGTGCCGCAGGGTTCCATGTGTTGTCTCTGGACTATAGAGGTTTGTTAAACTCTACTCAACATCATGTTAATACAAAATCACGTCTTTATATCAGCATGATGCCACTCATGCACAGTAATAAAAAAGTATGTGCCTATGTTTTTTAAGTTGCTTCTATATGTTCTGCATTACCTTTAAAGAGGGGAAAAGGCAGGTAAAAGGGACAGTGTCCTTGTTATGAAAAATGCATGGTTGTGTGTACTTAACACCCATACCTACCTCAACGTTTTATGCATTGTATTTTATTGTAGAGTTACTTCTTTGCCTCTTTGTGGTACTTAGATGACAGCTAATAGTGATAGGACTATCAGAGATATCCAGCCAATCATGGCGCACAGAAACATATTGATTTTTCAAATTAAGATCTTACTCTGGATGTGAACAAAATGTACTGTGTTTACAAACCCATTGCCTGATCCGCCTGACTTTGCATGAGTGAATGATAAATATAAATTGCCTCGGTTCTGTTGTTACAGTCAAAATTCAGAATGTTCAACTTTTGACTGTGACGGCATATCCATCACTCAATCTGGTCGCATATGAATGTAACACACAAAAAGAAAACCTGCATTATGTCAACTATTGGCGGCCAGGGCCCATGTGAACAAAGAGTAACAGCGCTGACCTCTGCACAGGGTTTGGAGATTCCTCCGGTGAACCCACTGAGGCAGGCCTGACCACTGACGCCCTCTACCTGTACCAGTGGGTAAAAGCACACAGTGGAAGCAGCCTTGTCATCATGTGGGGACACTCGCTAGGAACAGGGTAGGTGAAATTTACATTACTGTAAATAGGACATTGTGCAAAAAAGTCATTAACCCCTTAGCACAGAACCATTGTTATTAATATCACCAACATTGTAAGGACTGAGGAGCTGTTTCCACATAGCAGGATATTTTTATATGTGGATATTTTTTTCTCCTGGTTACATTAATTTTGGCCTTTCGTTTCCACGTAGCAGATCCAGATATAAAAAAGCAGGCTTTAAAAATATCCTATTCAGGGGGCTGAAACGCATTTGTTACAATGGAGGATTTATTTTTATCCCCATGTTGCGTTTACACCTAAAGAGAAGAAAAAAATACCCTGCTAAAAAAATATCCTGCTACGTGGAAACAGCACCTGGGTCTTAAAGGTGCACTGTGTAAAATTGTGGCCAGAGTGGGTATTGGAAATATACTATTGCCAAATTTGCGCTTTTCATGAATATTAGCTGACTAATAAATCAGTAGTTATTAATATGACCAAAGAACAATACGTTTTGCAGGTAAAAATGTCTATTTCTGGAAATTCAAAATGATGGACAATGGAGAAGATCCTCCTTTTCATGTATGAAAAGCGCAATTTTCCCAGTCAAAATGAATACTTAGAATTTGGTGGTGGTGGCACCGATAACTATTCATGAAAAAGGTAACATTTGTGAATGGGCAGCATGAATTCTGGAAATAAACAACTAAAAATATTACACGATGCACCTTTAATATGTTACTAATGAACCGTAGTAATGACATAACAATGTTATGACGACATTGAATGAAAGTCCCATTTGCATTAAGAGGCTATGGCCGGTGCTCTGTAGTTATTCCCCTGACTCTCAGTCCTTTTTCTGAAATTTTTTCTGACATTTTTCTGACCCCTGTGGTGACTAGACCGAGTAGCTTATCAGCTAGACTGATTTGTTTATCTTCCTGTCTTGACTACTCATTTTGATTAGCTGATTCGGAGCTGGTTGAATCAGATATGCTGCAAGGTTTTCACTGTCTTAAAGGGTAATGTTTAGGTTAAATTTATAACTAAATCTATACAGGATGTTGTCAGAAGAGGTGTTTTGAAACATATATGTGAAATTCACAGTCTGTAACAATGCCAAACTGCAATATTTTCATGAAAATGTATCATTTGAAAGCCACTTCTGAAATGTTGGGCTTCTCGCTGGCAGAGCCTCTATGACGTAGATAGAGGGAGTCCAGCTAAGGTTCTGGTTCAGCTCTCGCTTGTTGATGTAGGCTTACCAACAGTTTTGGTTGTAGTAGCCTATATCTTTCCAATGCTTTCACACGAGAGTGGCATTTTATATGCCTATCTAAAACAGTCTCATAGTAGACCGTTACTAGAAATAGCGACTATTTTAATATCTTTCCCGAAAACGATGCCCGTGGAGTAACGAGACCTTCATGTCCCCCGCCACAATGACTTGCGCCCTCTGTCCATGGTGCTGAAATCGCGGCATTCTGTGAAGCACGTTACAATGTCATGAGGGAATACAGTTATTTGTGTTGTCCATAGTTATACCAACGAAAAAAGTAGGCGGTGATAAATACGCCAGGTCCAAATTACTAAAATAAAAAGTATATTGTAACAGCCTACCAGCTGCCTCCTCAGGAGTGAGAGCGCAGACCCCGTGTGCACTAGGCTACACTTCCCATCTCACCACGCAGCCTCTAACATGGGTTTGAGAGTGTCAGGATCGCAACAACCATGAGCCGAGTGAGCAAGCCAGAAGGAATCGTGAAGTGTGTGCACCATTTCTGAATCGCTGAGATCCAGACACTGATTTGCGCTGTTCCAAATTGAGACAAAACGTGCAAGTCTGTAAACAAATGTTTGCCAAAGTGCACTACTAAAAATAAGACTAATAAGAAAAGATATTCGTTGCATCAGCATGCCAACGTTAGGCTACATTTGCCAAACTAACGTTGATGTGGTCCTGACATTTTGATGAATAGCAATAGCATAATATCTCTACAAAATCGGGAGTGAATTGAATTGAAGTCTCCCAACATGTCTTGTCAATCCATGAGGATACGGAAAATCTAGCACACCACACGCGGAGAAAGCGTTCCTTTGATAGAGGGGATACCTGCGTCTTTGTAAAGTGCTGCGCGCACGTTTGATTGCCGGTTTTACAAATTACGGGGATAAACATGCCAGGTCCAAATTACTAACAGGAAAAGAGGGACGATGACAAAGGGGATGAATCGCCAGGAAGACAGGGATGATCTTTCTCGCAGAGCAATGTTGTCTGCCAGAGCGAGTCTCGCCTGGTTTTGTGTAGGCTATGGTTACGACACGCAATCCACCGCTGGACCAGCTGGCTATCAGCAATCGCCGCAAGAATCAAACCTGTTTCAAATCCTGCTCATCTCTCGTGAGTGTAGGGTAGGCCTACTGCATATAGGTTAGTTATGTAGGCCTGGAGAAAGAGGTTCACTCTCTCCAGCAGTTCAAAACCACCGTCAGGTTATGTTTCGGAAGCATATCGGTTTTTTGTTTTTTTTTCGACAAAAACGAAGCGCCATAAAGTCACAGTCAAGTTTCTAGGCTATAGGCCAGCACAGCAGCGTTAATAAACTCCAAAAAAGTAATGTGACGTACCCTAATAGCCTAATGACAATCTTACTGTGCAAACTGGGGCAATAAAAACAGTCGGTGGTGGTGGTAGTGCGCGATAGCTCTGTGATGGGGAGGGGGATTCTTTTGGCTATCTAGCCTACCCAACTCAGGACTCTGGATCCAACCGAGAATCTCCGCAATGAGGGAAACACATCGAAAATATAAAATTAAATATGCTATATGCACAAATAGAGTTTATATCAATCAGATATTCTATTAGGTTAACAATGTTATTTTGAAACCTAATGAAGTGCCACATAGCCTAATAACGGTCTGGCACACCCTCATGGCGCTGCTGCAGCGCATTGACATGGAGGAAACCTACAAAAAAATATTATTATTTTAAATAGGCCTAATAAAATGGTTCAGACGGTATCTGGTGGATACTGCCACTGTTTAAGGCCATTTAACTTGTTGAAATTTAGCCTATAGGTCTGGAAAGGTGTTACAATATTATAATCTGGCCTATTCTCTGCGGTGCTTAGTATGTCTGTAGAACGCAGCGACTCCCTCTATCTACGTCGGATTCTAAATGTTTGTTTAAAAGAAGCCGCCGTTATTTTTGACAAAGTTTTCTGAAAATGTTGTTTATGCAATAATTCGGTATTTTGACATATATCACATCTATATTTATGTATTGAGGTTCTTAAAATGAGATTTAGTGGTGTTTAACCTGCAAGTTACACTTTGAACCCAGTTGGCGCCTCTGATCGTTATCGGAATGCTGAATGACACTGAATAGACACAAAATTGTATACGTAGTCGTGACGATATTAGTATGCTGTATTAGAATGTATCCATACTATTGAACGTAAGTAGTATCATTATGTATGCATGCATGCATGGTGCACCATCAAGTGATCAAGTATACTTGTTATGTTATAACACTGGCTAACTCGATCAATGTAAATCCATTCCACAGGGTAGCCACTAACACAGCAGTGCGGTTACAAGAGCAAGGTAAACGCCTCCTTTTGTCTGGGTTGCTGTAGTTATTTTTAGCCAATTTCAGTCACGTCAATTTCACAATTTCAGTCACGTCTCACCAGGCTGTTATTTCAGCGCCACATTTCCTTGTTTCTCCACCTGCGGTATTTCGGTGAATTTCCAGAGGAACTGGTTGGACCAGTGTTAATCTGTCTGGTAGTAATCTGTCTCACGTTAAAGAAAATGAAAAGAATGCCGCACACTCTGCTCCATGTTTTATTGGTGAAGCGATGTTTCGGCTGTCTGGCCTTCTTCAAACTTAGGTAAGTTTGAAGAAGGCCAGACGGCCGAAACGTCACTTCAAGTCAGCACCTCAAGAAAGACTTTATTGGTGTGCGATACCTCTTTTTTTCTAAAGTAATCTGTCTCACGTCATCCCCTGAAAGGAGTCAGTGCATTGTGAAAAAAATGTGCGTGATTTGTACTGCTAGGGCATTTTCAAACTTGGACCCCTTCAGCCACTCAAACCTGTGACTCAGTGTTTTCTGCGCAGAATGTGAACACTCCAAATTGTGCCCATAGACCCCTCTGAAGCAAACCGTACTCAGACCTTTGTTAGCAGAGTCTCTGTGTGGTTCGCCATTCTTTGCGTTGTGAACAGAATATACTATGCAAATATGCACTGTACTCTTCGGCCTTTTTTTAATGTATCTCCCTTCACTTGCCATTGGGTTGTAGGAACATAAGATTATGAGACTGTGATTTCTTAAAGAGAGTACCTCTTCAATTTGTCCTTGTCAACAATGCAGTCAGTTGCTTCACTTTTTCTGCTTAGCTTCAAAACCAGATCTTGTCTGACATCAGTGTGAATAGTTTTACTCTCTTTATGTCCTCACTCTATACGAGCCCAGTCGGATGCGAGCAGAATGCTCCCACTGTGCGACACAACAGGCATGTGGGTGAAAGATGTGTTTTTGGGTTCAGGTGTCTAATGCAAATAAATTAATTAGGCCTAGTAATTTGTGGTTGATATGCTGCTGTATTAGACAGTCCACTAAAAGCAAACAAACAAAAAAATCATACAATAGTGACACTGGCTGTTATTGTACTGCCCTGACGTGTGCTACTGCTGAAACCCATGTGCAGTACATGTCAGACACTAACATTTGTTGAAAATCTTTTTTTGAAAACTTTTCCCTAGGAGTCACTGTTGACGGGGTCATTCTAGAAGGGGCGTTCTCAAACATTTGGCAAGCAGGAGCCAGCCATCCATTTGCCTGGGTAGATCTTTGATATTAAAGCATTTTTCATCTAAACATTCAGACTCTGATATACAATGTAATTTCAGTTAAAAGTACAATAGAAATCATTTTGATTTTTCTTATGATTTGTGAGAAAAATACTCATGCTTAAGTAACCTGATGCTTGAACCTTTCTAGTGCTCATAGCTTTGTTTGATACCAGTATTTTTTGTTGAATGTGAACATTAGTAATGTACTATTATGCAATGAATTACTGGATTACTGTTTTGTTTATTATTTTGTATTGTGTAGTTGAATATGTAATTTCAGTTAAAAGTACAATAGAAATCATTTTAATTTTTCTTAGTGATTTGTGAGAGAAATACTCATGCTTGAACCTTTCTGGTGCTCATAGCTTTGTTTGATACCAGTATTTTTTGTTGAATGTGAACATTAGTTGCTGGTTGAACAGGATAGTGCCACTTCAGACAAATACCATTCATATTCCTTTACAGATCTATCGGAAATACCCCTACTTTGAATACTTCTTTTTGGACACGATATCAGACAATGGGATAGTCTTTCCCAATGACGAAAAGTGAGTACATGACATGTGGGACAGGAGTGCCGTACTGTACGGATACTACATCTTTACACACTGATAAGAATATGTACGGATACTACATCTTTACACACTGATAAGAATATGTACGGATACTACATCTTTACACACTGATAAGAATATGTACGGATACTACATCTTTACACACTGATAAGAATATGTACGGATACTACATCTTTACACACTAATAAGAATATGTACGGATACTACATCTTTACACACTGATAAGAATATGTACGGATACTACATCTTTACACACTGATAAGAATATGTACGGATACTACATCTTTACACACTGATAAGAATATGTGCATACTGTACGTATACTACGTCTTTACACACTGATAAGAACAGGAGTGCCGTACTGTACGGATACTACATCTTTACACACTGATAAGAATATGTGCATACTAGTCATGCTGCCTTTTCTTTCGTAGCATGAGGAAGCTGAGGAGCCCTGTCCTCATCCTACACTCTGAAGATGACCACATCATACCATTCCATATGGGCAAGAAGGTGACATTTAATATGTGTGTGTGTGTGTGTGTGTGCATGCGTACGTGCATGCTCGGTCAGTTATTCGTGGAAAGTTTTTCGAACATTCAGAATATTTAATTCCTAGTAATATAAATTGACCTGTCATGTGAAAGTGTGTGTGTGCATGTGTTTTAGTGAGCGTGTATATAAAGTTTTGCAAAGTTGTGGGGGCAGTGATGGGGTCAATCATAGTTGACATATAATAGAATCTGTTGTCTCTCCAAACAGCTGTATGAGATTGCACAACAGTCTCGAAACTCTGAAGATAGTGTCAGAATGGTTCCTTTCGACGGTTCCCATGGATACAAGCACAATGGCCTATACAAGGAGCCTCAGCTGCCTGTCATCATCAAGTATGGAAATACTATTGTATTATTATTATATTTTTATTATATCTTAAAGTGCTGATGACACTGGCGCTGACGTCACAACATGGCGGTTGACCAAGAACCCAGTGGTCTTGCGGTTTGCATTTAAAAAGTTTGATATTGGTGTAACGTTTTTTTTTTTTGGCCGTGTTTATGACACAAATTAAACATGTTTGCCATGTTGTATAGTTTATTTAAGGAATTAAATTGATTCATGTTCGTGTCATCAGCACTTTTATATCAAAGATTCTCTCTGTTTATATCTGTGTTCTTTTCCTATTACCACACACATGCACACGTACACACACACACGCTTTACAGTGGTAATCCTCTTGAACTCCAGAGAGTTGTTTATTTGCAATCTGCCTGTTTTTTTCTGTTTCAGGCAGTTTGTCCAGTCACTGAACATGTGAGAAGATGTGCACCATGGCAACATCATTGATCATTGATGAGTACCATCTTACTGAATGCTTGTTTTTGACTTCCAGATTATTGACTACATGGTTGAGGATTTATTTATAATTGTACAACACAAAATTAAATAAACACATATCTAGATATATCCATTGTAGCAGGCATTTTTATTTCCTCTGGTGCAGGGCATATATACAACAGGGTTACTGCCGGTTTTGTTAGTTTAAGAGTATTGTAAAAAGGTTGATCTAGTTACAGTATTTAAAAATATACATTATGTGTAAATATGGTATTCAGAACCGACTCATTTACTCAAAGTATTGATCATACACTATTTTACACATCCGTGCATGCTGACTTTTGTACAGTCTTTAAGGCCTTGATTACATGTACTGGTATGTGTATTTTTTAAAAACATACCATAGTGCCATAGTGACACGCACCATAGTGACACACATTTTACACGCTTTTTACACATACCCGGATATTTTTTCAAAGATTAAGATCTTTTCCTTTGTTTGTGCCTTTCGTTGACACACAGAGACTTTCCCTCTTACGTCAACACTGCCACTCACAACCTTAAAGTATTTATGACATCTCTCGCCAGCATACTTATGTGGATTCGTCAATGGTGTGAACATAGATATTTTGGAAAATGGAGGGAAGAAAAATGTTTATCAAAATACCTGATCGTGTGTAAACAGCATGTTCGAAATCTCCACAAAACTTTGCTTACGTGAAAAACAATAGGCCCAAACCTATATGTTTACAAAAATATCCATATACATGTCACCAGGGTCTAAACAGTATTTAATGTACAGTACTGGTGTTTCACAGTGCTGTCAAAACTTTGGTGCCTCTGTTAAATAACGACAGTGATTTAAGGTCCTTCACTAGGTGTCCACTCCACTGTAGGTGCCTGACGTTCCAGATCTTGAGCTGATGGGACCAGCTGAGACATTGTACACATCTTTAAGAAAGAAAGACAGGAAGATAAAAAATATTCCAAAGTTTATAATCAACGCTTCGATGGTGCGAGCCTAAATGAGAATTCAGATTTGAGCAATGTAAAATAGTGTTATAGTTTGACAGATGTTAAATGAAATCACAAACAATGCTAAATGGGAATGTTGTATTTTGTGTGGACATCGTTTTAATTTTAACTGAAAGAAAGTCAAGCGTTAAGCATACTTCTCCTCCTCCTTCCCCTGAAGAAATCCAACACAGTTGATGAGCCAGAACTTGGTCCATCACTTGTACTCTAAAGAGTAAAGATGAAGCAGGTTGGTTATGCGGCAGTGGCAAATGGACATGTGAAAAACTTGTGACACGGACTGAAAATGGTGATCCCACAAAATACGGTGTTAATATACGATAATATATTTTGCTTCGTTTTTGCTTTTGTTTCAGCAAGTCATTCATTACTATTATAGTGTTTGGGCCAACTTAAGTGGTTACAGTTTACATGTTCCATGCTGAATGGTAAACTGATAGAAATGAGTAATAAACAAACAAGCAAGCTCACTCTTGTAGGTCCAGACTGAGTACTTCTGGGTTTCAGTTTCAGTGTTCTACTTAATGCCTCCCTTGTCTGTTAGAAGAAAAGAAAAATTAGAGAGTTTTTGAAAAAACCTTTCTGTTGTAGCCAAATTAATAAACAATACAATATACTATTACTATTTGGAAAAGTATATAGCATTAAAATCATTATTTTAAAACTACATATTACCATTTTCAGCACTTACCTTGCTGTCCAATAGGGTTCCAAACACCAAAATGAAAAGGCCCTTAAACATAAACATTGTTTGCAATTACTGTATGTTGCAGCCTACAACTGCATAAATGAACCACTGAAAATAATGTAAGATTTGGTACAATGAAGACCCATTCTGAATCTTAAATGGAAAAGGGACAAAAAACACTAATATGAAACAGGTAGGTCTGTGGATAATGTTGTAAAGTTTTTTTGATGTGACATATTTCACATGAAACTGCATCTTACAAAATGATAAATATGCATTTCATTGTCAACACAATCAGAAATCTTAAAAACCATAAAATAAATGTACCTGTAATGAGTTCAATGCTGCAAAAACAATGTGTAGTCCAACTGCATCTGGTGCAACCATGATGCCGATGCCGAATCCCCAGGTAAGGCCAAAGAGGGGCGTTAGAATGGCCACACATCTCGCGATGACCACAAGGGCATGTTTGTCAGTGTCCTGACGTGTGTTCCCAACACCTCTTTTCAATATTTTGTACAGCACCACAAGCATTATCAGAAAGTTTATGGCTACGATGGTCAATGCTGGAATGACGAAAGCCAGAAGGGCCATGGACTGGTCCCAGTTCAGCCAGCAGATTCTGTTCTGTCTAATGTACTCTCCGCTTCCTGCAGTGGCAGCTATAGTCACCACGGCGATTAGTAGTGGGGCACCATAGCCGATGATGAATGCAAGAGCCATCGTTACTGTTCTAGTCAAGTTGGAGAAAACCATGACAGTGTGATAAAACAACAGAAGAGCAGACACCAGCATCCAGAAGAACAAGGCCAGGTAAAAGAAATGGATGAAAAAGGTGGCTGCTCTGCATGCTCCAATGGAAGTTTCTTCAACACCGGACACAGCCGCCCCAATGATGAACCAAATGTCCGCGATCAGGAGTGACACAGCAACATTTACAACAGAGACATGTCGCATGTAGGAAATATCATTTCCTGTCTGGCTCCTCCATATGATCCCTTCAATTACCAGACAGATGATCAAGCTTGCAATGGATATACCCACACCAATGTACGTGATGAAATCAAGAAGATCTTTTAGTGCTTGAGGAATGAAAGGTGACATGAGAATCGAAAATGATGTTGTGTGGTTGCATTCACAGGTAACAGTGCCATTCAAGTTTGAAGTGAGTTCACATCCAAAAGTGTCCCATGCACCAAGTCCATCAAGTAGGTCAAAGTTCCAGAAGACACACTGAGGAGTCCCTTCTTCCGTTTCATTTATGAGGTCAAAGGTTAATGAGATGTTACTGATTTCAACATTTATTTGCACTAAAATCACAGCCGCATTGATGTTGCTGGGTGTGTCCGTAGAGTTGTCTGTGTCTGTTGAGTTGTTTGTGACGTTGCTTCTGAAGATGTCAGGGTATCTGTATCTGAAGTTGTCAGAGTAGCCGTATCTGAAATTGTCAGAAAAGGTGTCTGTGGAGTTGGAGTCCAATGTACTATTTTCACTGTTCTCACTTCCATTCCTGTCAGGTAGGAAAATGTTTCCAGTAGAAAATGCAACTGTTGTGACAGTGAAGTTTCCTTCCTCTGTGATGGAGATTGTTGCAGAAGAGCCTGCCTGCAGTGTTTCATTAAATGTGGGATTCACAGTTTGGCGTAGTTGGATAACTGCTGTTCCAGTTTCAATAGATATGTCTTTTTGTAGGGATCTGACCATATTTTCAGCGGCTTCCAGCAACGAGCTACTGACTCTCCTTGTTGTGTTGTCCCCATTTAAACTGCCCCACACACGAGAGGTAGCGTTGGACACAATTATAGATGAGGAATTGAAGAAATTCTGGAAAAAAGGGGAAATAAAATCAGGAAAGGGCATGGATAAAAAAAATATTTAAAAGAAATTGGGCACAATTAACACATAAACTATCCTGGTCTTACCACATTCTAGTTCTAAATTCACACAGGGGTTTGTGACCTACAAAAATAATTTAGCCTTGATGTCAAGCCTGCTGAAGTTTAAAATGTTTGGATGCATTTTCATCCAATCACTGATGTCTGGTAACAATGTTTGTAGCAACATTAACAAATTGGGCCAACAACCAATTAGACTACGACTTTCCACCAGCCTCCCCCAGTCCTTTCCGGTGGACTCTGACCTCAAAATGTTTTGTTGTTTAACACGGAGGTGGGTCGGGAGGTAAGAGGGTGGGCGGACGAGGAAAGTAGTTTGTTGGGCAAGTTACGTAAAAACTGTAATGCATTACTGATTACAGATTTACAATATTAGTATATTTAAAATATATAAGGCAATACAGTACTGTTGCATTACTTTAGTTACTTTGGCCAAAAGAACTGTATGCCTAAATATGGATCTGGCAATTTACTGTATTATGGTGTAAATCAAGCTCATGAGTCGTGACTTTTTCACCTCCCATCCAGGAGGTGTTTTTGGCAGCATGCAGACAAAAAACTACCAGGTTTGGGAATAACTTCTTTCTGACCACCACACTGAATACCACTAAAATCCAGGTCATTGTAATGCATTGTTACTTAAGTTATTTAACATTGTAACTAAGTAAATATTACAAATGTTTGCCCTGTAATGCCTTACATTACTGCATTACAGCAAAAAGTAATACATTGCAGTAATTAATTACTTTTTTAATGCATTACTGCCCAACACTGGTTGGGAAATGATAATTATGAAGTAGTTTAAGGAGCGCTGATGCAGTCAGAGGAATTAAGAACAATCAAAAAGCAGCAATGTCAAAGAAAAGCAAATGTGGTACATATTGATTGTAGAATTATCCTAACCTTGGTGACTTAAATATCTGAAATGGACATACCTCTGTGATAGCCACGGTGACAGTGAGATCTTGAGAAACCTGTCCAACATTGCCCAGGATATTTACAATGCTTTTAACATTTCCAGTTGAGTTTGTAATTCGTGCTTCATTACCCACTGTAATGTTAGTTAAGGATTCCACGAATGCTGGTAGCGTAGCTGCAGACAAAGCCTAGAGATACACGAGGGAGTTTGTAACACAATAATATAGTTAATATGTTAATGTATACAACCAGATGCACACATAATATTGTGATATCACCCTTATTTCAGCAGAATGAAAAACATTGTGTATGTTATCTGTTTGTAGACAGACCCAATGCAAAATCAGAAAGAAAATACCTGAGATTCCTCTTCCAGATTGAAGATCAGAAACAAAACACAGTTGTTGTCTGTTTCAACCCATTCGTTTCCCTGACATGTGAATGTCACGTTACCAACTTCATCCTCTGCACAGGGACCCAAAGCTATGTCTCCTAAATTTCCAGATCCATATTCCTGATCATAACATGCAAACACTGAAATACATATAAATAAAATACAAATACATTGTTAACACTTCCAAATAAGGGGCCATAATTAACTGGAAAGTAGCTATAACCTAATACTTTAGTAAGGGTTAATAATCATTACTTAACGCCACATTAGACACATATTCATTGTTATTAATGCATGTGTTAAACCAGCCTGATCTCCAAAAATTCCGTGCTCCTGGACACGGATGTTAAGGACACGAAATCCGTGTCCAGGAGCACGGATTTTGCCAAAATTCCGTGCTCCTGGACACAGAATTGTTTTCCGTGCTCCTGGACACGGAATTGTTTTCCGTGATGGGCACACGGAAGTGCTTTCTATAGGCTATTACCACAGCTCTGTGTTAACTCTATCATTAGAAAATACATACCAAATGCTAATCCTAAACAAAATAATGCTATAGCAATTTAAGTTGTGCCCTGACCAAAACATTCCCTAACCTTAACCTGTCATTAAAGACATATTTTTGAGAAATACCTTTTCCAGTTGGTTGCTAGGCTATCAAATTCATATAATGAATGAAAGAAAACTAGCTGTGCCCAGACCAAAACAATCCCTAACCCTAACCTGTCGGTAAGAAATGTTTTTTTTGAGAAAAGGTATTTGAAATGAGAAAAATCCTGAGAAAACACAACTGTGGAAACATAGAGCTGTGGGAGAATAGAGAGAGCACTTCTGTGTGTCCATCACGGAAAATAATTCCGTGTCCAGGAGCACGTAATTTTGGCAAAATCTGTGTTCCTGGACAAGGATTTTGTGTCCTTAACATCAGTGTCCAGGAGCACGGAATTTTTGGAGATCATGTTGGTGTAAACATTAGTAAGCCGTTACTTAACTATTTTATAACTATTACCTTGTGTTACAAGTTAATAGCATATTATTATTTAACTAATAGATAAGTAAGGGCACAGTTAATAGTTAAGTAGCTATTAGGTCATACTTAACTAAGGACCAAAATTAACACTTACTTAATAGAGAAGCATAACTAATGGATAAATAAATATTGTGGTTTGGGACCCTTATAATAGAGTTGGCTGAGGATAACTAATGGTTAACTAACAGAGAGATATTGGTGTCTGGGACCCTTATAATAGAGTTGGCTGAGCATACCTAATGGTTAATTAGCAGATAGATATTGGTGTTTGGGACCCGTATATTAGAGTTAGCTGAGCATACCTTAAGCAATTTATCTACTATGACATCTAGTTTTCACTCGCTGAAATCACTGTAATAGTGGCAACAGGAGCCATTATATAGCAAGGATTGGACGTACACTTCTCAATGATGGTGGTGGGGTGATGAGATGTATTTTTTTCATATACCACTTATTATAATGGTATTTTAATGGTAAAGACCCTACAATAAATGCAGAACATTATGAAGAGTAGTTTTGAAGTGAAACTAAACCATTCCTTTGTGATAATTAAGTTAATGTTTGAGAATATTAGCTCCAAGAAAGTGCCCGCACCAACTTTGATGTCGTATAACTCCTGAATGACTAAAGCTATGACTACGAAACTTTCTGACTTTTCCTAAAATGAAGTTGGCTACAATGTGATGCCAAAAGATTAGGTTTATCATTTTTGTTGTTGCCATGGCAACGGTTTTCTGACAGGTACGCCTGACCAAAAATCACTGATCTAAGTCTCATCATCATCACTTTTCATATTTTTTTTTACATTTTCATTAGCATCAGACACTTGTGAACATTTGAAGTGGTCTGAAGGACATAATAACCAAAATTGATGTGCATTACAAGTTAGATGGAAAATACATTAAGGTGACATTTTGGGCAATAAAATCAGGAAATAACGTCATAATGATGTCATAATATCCAATAATGACACCAAACTGATGTCATTCATAGATCTTTGGCTGAAGATCACCCCCTCCAAGTTTGGTGGTCATACGCCATTCGGTTCCTAAGTTATGAGGGGGGGGTCAAAAGAGCCCAAACACCATCTGTTAATTACCCATTAGCTATCCTCAACCAACTATATTATAAGGGTCCCAAACCCCAATATGTATGTATTATTTATCCATTAGTTACGCCTTACTTTTGTATAAAGTAACTGTTAATTTTGGTCCTTAGTTAAGTATGAACTAATAGCTACTTAACTATTAACTGTGCCCTAACTTACTGTATCTATTAGTTAAATAATAATATGCTATTAACTTGTAACACAAGGTAATAGTTATATAACAGCTAAATAACTGCTTACTAATATATAACATATGCTTTAATAACAATTGATGTGTCTAATGTGGCGTTAAGTAACAATTATTAACCTTTACTAAAGTATTAGGTTATAGGTACAATACTGTTAATTAAGGCCCCTTATTTGGAAGTGCTACCAATACATTTTATGTAATTCCAACACAGATCCAGTACTTACATGCAGGAAATTAAATCGGAAAGGGAAAAACCTTACCTTCTTCTCTCAAGGTCAATGTTATGGACTTAAAACTGTAAGGAAACACTGCCACGCTTTGTTCTTGTACTTGGCATTTCAGTGTGATTCTCCTCATTACAGGCGTTCGGGGATGTATACAGGCAACCGTTAGGGTTGTCAGGGTCTAAAGTTCAGGATGATATTAGTCTGAGTAGTGTATATCATGAACACAGTGAATATTTGAAAATTCAGTAAGCTTTATGAAGTCTGACTACAGCTCCTTTACTTTGGCAAAAGTCAATGTAGTGATTTTGATCAATATTCGACCAATATTTCTTGGGAAACCATGTCAGTGAAATGGCAGTGTACCAATAACATTTCTTTTGCCAAAGTGTAAATAATTAGAAAATACAAAATGATCTGTTGTCCAAAAAAAATAAAAAATAAAAAATGTTGCAGTAAAAAAAAATCACGCTACTCTATGTTGTTGCGCTGCTTTTAGGTTTAATTACAACACACATTTGCGGAGGTATTGTTTTGATAACCTGTTACAAGATTTATTTCTAATTATTGTTAATTTTTCACCAAAATCTTGCATTGAAGTTTTTATTACAACAGTGATCTACAATGCATTAATAGTGTTCATTACTGAATGACTGAATACAATAAATGATTGAAAAATATATTAGCACAATTTGTTAAATATTTTTACTTCACTGAATACCTAGAGTTGTTTCTGTCTCATCCTCTACCCGTGTCAGCTCAACGTCATAGTCTGGTGTCTTTTCGCAACACTGCAGGTTCACCTCTCTTCCACATTCAACAGTTTTGTCTCCACCTGTTTCAATGACTGGGAAACTCTTAATGGCATTAATGTTGTCAAACTTGATCTGTTTCAATGTGCCTGTCGATGATATGCACTCATAACGTCCTGTAGGGGTGTAAATCAAATATGTATATATTAACATATGAATTCCAATAGCCATAGATTAAAATGGTAACACTTTATTTTAGGGATACATCTATTAGCACTAATACATACAATATTAATGCCTGTGTAAGTAACTTGTAAGGCATGTACTAAGCAAAATAAGACAGTTGTTAAGCATGTATTCACAAATGTCTTGTTCACGCCCAATTAGGGATTTATTACTAATATAACCTTAGTAAGGACCAGTAAGCCTATATTTCTATTTATTAGTAAGTAGTAAGTGCCAGAATACAATGTGTATAAGCTCCCGACACACTGTGTGAACAAACCCTGAACAGTGTGAAAACAGATGCGGAATAAGGGTCCCTATTCTAAAGTGATGCATTGGTCAGCCCAGATGGCTCAGGGCCTCCGCACTACCAAAGTCCCCCTCGTTACCTAGTGCCCCTACAACCTAGCCCCCCGAACTACAAAGTGTAAGGGTATATTAAATGATTAACACCTACTCAGTAAATGAGTAACACCTACTCAGATAAGTCATCTAGTTTTCTCTTTATCATTACAATGTAAGGATGGTAACAGGAGCCTTTATGTAGCAAGGATTGAACGTACACTTGTCAATGGTGGTGGGTTGGTGAGATGTAATTTTTTTCATGTACCACTGAGTTTTAATTGTAAAAACCCCCAAAATAAATGCAGAACATTAGAATAATAGTTTTGAAGCAAAACTAATCTATTCTTTTGTGATAATTAAGTTAATGTTTGAGAACATTAGCTTCAAGAAGTGCAGTGCATGATGGGTACGCAATCTAGGCCAACAGACAACCTACCCAGCTCTGAGCCTACGTTCTTAGCTCCTCCCCTCACTCGTGAAATTTAGATGCTATCCAAACAATTTGCCATGTACGTAACAACAGAAATATTATCATTGCTGCATTGGCCATGCATTGCATTTCTGACTAAGGGCGTACCCATCATGCACTGCACTTCTTGGAGCTAAGTTTCTCAAACATTAACTTATTTATCACAAAGGAATAGCTTAGTTTCGCTTCCAAACTATTACTCATCGTTATATTCTCCATTTATTGTAGGGTTTTTACAATTAAAACTAATTGGTGTATGAAAAAATGACATCTCACCACCCACCGTCATTGAGAAGTTTACGTCCAATCCTTGCTATATAATGCTTCCAATTACTCTCTTGAATATTGAGCACAATAAGTGAGATCTACATATCTAATGAGACTAATGCAGATTCAGAAATATTCTTACACTTTGCTTCCCAGCGGGTAGAGTGGGGGCCCCAGGTAGTGCGGGGGCCCTAAGCCATCTGGGCTGAGCAATGCATCACTTTAGAATAGGGACCCTTATTCCACATCTGTTTTCACACTGTTCAGGGTTTGTTCACACAGTGTACCAGGAGCTTATACACATTGTATTCTGGCCCTTACTGCTTACTCATAAATAGAAATCTAGGTCTACTGTCTGATTTTGCTTAGTACATGCCTTACAAGTTACTTACTAAGGCATTAATATTGTATGTATTAGTGCTAATAGATGTATCCCTAAAATAAAGTGTTACCAGTAAAATGGTGCATGGGAACATAACCTTTCTTTTGAAATGCTATTCAAGGGGTAATAACGTGCATTTTCTGCATTGTGCTTTTACAAGCTTATAAAGCAAACATGGAAACACTGCATTTCTCTACTGAAAATCAAGTGACTGCAGCAGACAGGCACTCAGAGATAACACTCAATAAAAGGGATACATGTGACTGAGAACCAGTTCTCCGATTCGACATTTTACCATTATCAGTGATGTCGATATCCTGGATTGTGATCTCTACTCGGCCTGCAGAGTTTGGAATGGTTTGTCCATTAAATTTCCACTCATTTACACTGGTCTCATCCCCGCAGCTCAATGTCATGTCTTCTCCAGGAAACAAATCTCCGGGACTGTCTCTCATGCTTATCCTCTCTGTGGAAAATTAAACTGGATTAAAGTTCCGCTTTGCAATTTTAGTAGTTTATTTCCATAATGGGCGGTATAAATTCTAATATAATAAAATGTCAGAACACACTATTAAGCAAAACACTGAAACTAGTTACTTGTAGTTAAACACAATGTGTGTGTAAGTCTTGTATAATCAGGTCACTTACCAGTTATCGCAAAAGGATTGTTAGGAATTCGGTATTCTTTATTCCTGAGGTTGTTTATGATGCCATCCCTTACATTCTCAAGTTTGATATTTGACACAACAGAGCAATCTGCAATCACACTACCAGACCTGTTATGACAGAAGGACAATTATATTTCAGTTATCTCAAACCAAGATGTATTTATTTTGTTCTCTTAGAATAGATTAAGGGTTATTGCAAAGTATGCACATTATGGATGTGCAAATGGTATGGAAAAACAGTTACAACTGATATTACACAAACAATAAAAAGTAGCATACCTGAAATCAGTCACACGTGCTGTATCGACTTTGAAGTAGATGTTTATCTACAGCAAGTGATATTTAAATGTATTAAATAATCATAGAAAAGCACATTTCTTTCTGTATTCTAAATTTCTTTCTCTGGTTTCTGAAAGTAGTTTTTAAAGTAATATTTAAAGTAACTTTAAAAGTACTTTAAGTAGTATGAAAAAAATATTTAAGTACTTTTTAAAAGATACTCACTGCCTCTTCAATGTCTCGTTTATATTCTTTGTACAACTCGGATGTTTCATCATCGAGTCGAGAGTCAAAATTGGCTACTGAAACGGTCAAAGAGAATGTAGTGGTGGTTTCTGCAGATGTGGAAAAGAATGAAAAGAGGCATTAGGGACATACTATGTCTACTTGATGCATTTTATAACAAGCAAAACATGATGAGTCTTGACCATCAACCAGTCATAAGTCAAAATCTGATCGATGGTTATCCTTTCGATTACTGCTCCCAACTATGGTATGTCAACATACCTGCTGGAGTTGTTGTTGTTGTTGTTGTTGTTGGTGGTGGTGTTGTGGTTGGTGGTGTTGTGGTTGTGGTGGTTGTTGGTGTTGGTGGTGGTGGTGGTGGTGTTGTTGTTGTTGTTGGTGGTAGTGTTGGTGGTGGTGTTGTTTTTATTGTAGGTGGTGGCGGTGTTGTTGATAGTGTTGTGTTGGGTGGTGGTGTCGTCATGGTGGCTGGTGTTGTAGACGGCGGTGTGGTAGGTGTGGCTACTGCTGTTGAAAGAAGAGATGGACAACGGTCAGTTAGGGTCCATTAAAACAATCCAAATCCAAGCACAAGATGAGACAGGGAACCATAACTATGTTCAGGCACTATGGGTTCTGGTGATAGAGATACACCTTCTACACAAAGATTGCACAAACACAATAAAGAAAGAGTTTAAGGGACACTGCAGGAAATGGTCAAAAAAAGGTACTGCAACTATGCTGCTCATTGAAACTGTGTCGCCTATTGGCAAATTTGACCTTTTCATGATGATAGTGAATGGGTAGCATGAATTCTGGAAATAATCAACTAAAAATCTCACACAGTGTCTCTTTAAAGCAGGGGTGTCAAACTCATTTTGGTCCGGGGGCCGCATACAACCCATGTGGACCTCAAGCGGGCCGCATTAGTAACATCATCGCAAAAAAACGTAAAGCAGAGGATTAGTGTTCAGTACTATCACGTTTTAAGTGTGTTGGATATGTAGAAAGCGATGCAATACTAATAATCCTATGCAAAATGTCCTTGACTTCATTCATTCATTGGCAACCGTCAATGAATTAAATATGGGACAGTTGATTTTGGCAGGGGGTCAGGGGGATTTCCCCCAGAAAATGTTGTATTTCTTAGATGTAATTTCCTGCATTTTCACGCATTCTAACATCCCGTTTCCAGTTTCAGCTTAATAGGAACCAATACAAATCCAATTATATTTATTATTTAATTACAACCAATACCAATACTATACGAATAAGAAGTATTAACATTTTATCTCTATATATGAGGTCTATAATATATGAGCTTTATCAAATGCCTGTTACAGTACAAATTCACCATTTGTAATAGAAGTGTGATGTGCACTTTACTACATATATACAGTATAACAGAGGGACCATTGGGTTAATGTCATGCAGGTCTCGATTTTGCCCCGAGGGGCGTAATTGTGGATTTCGGTTATTTCATTGAAAAAAAAAATAAAAATATATATATATTTTTTTTTTTACATCCGGGCCGGATGGAACCCTCTGGCGGGCCGGATGCGGCCCGCGGGCCGTACTTTTGACACCCCTGCTTTAATGTAAATATCACGAGTTGAAAATCCCCATTTTCAGAGATTTGGTTGCACTCAACAATACAACACTGACTTTTGAACACTGTCAGAGTGTTGTAAACCCTATCTCGATTCAGTTTGCTATAAAATTTTGGAATTTTTTATTGTGTAGTGATACTGTGGGATGTGCATCACAAGCGTAATACAACAAAAACAATGAAAGATAGATGTGATTTTAGCCTTTAAAAGTATAATTAAAGGGTCCATGCAATCAATCTAATTCACAACTGATCCACATTTGATTCTACCTAAATTGTATCATATATTTTATTCTCTGTGATACTTCTATTGCCATTGCTCATAATCAGACCTGTATGGGACAACTGATATCCATTCAGACAGATGAGATTACAACAATTGAGTACAGCATGCAGATTTACTGTGAGCGTTTCAAAACACTCCTGTATGCTTTATTGCGTTTATTTATCCATTTAGATTTTTCCTCTAGCCAGACACTGTACAGCACTTTGGTCAGTTTTGCACTGTTTTTAAACATGCTTTATAAATAAAATGTACTTACTTACTTTTGTACAAGACAAAAATAACATTTGGTTGAGAAGATACTGAATTACATTGCGGGACATTTAGCTGCTGCTGTCAGCCAAAGCGACTTAAAGTTATTTAGGGGGTATTATTGGTGACAATAGGTTCATTGCTTTGCTGAAGGGCACTTAAGCCATGCATTATATGGATTTCGAACTTCCAGTGTTTTGATTCCAGGACCAACTCCATTCAGTTAAGGTGTCCACAAAATAAACAATGTTTTCAAAACCCAAAACTCCTTCAGTATTACAACCAAACACATGACTGACCTCTACATGGATTGTCTGAACTGATCTTTGAACTTGGATTAGAGACATTATATCCAGTCAAACAGGCACAGGTGTAGTCTCCAATAGTGTTGTTGCAGGTGGCATTTGGACCACATACTGTATACTGGCATTCATCAACATCTATGGACACAAGGAGAATGTTCACCAGAGTTTAAAGGCATGACCAAAGTAATTACGGACGTAAGAACTATGAGATGTACGGTATATACAGTATGTGTTGCGATGTGTTGTAAAAACAGCAAAAGAGTAGGGGCACTGTATCAAGATAACAAACCTATGCATGAATTTGCTGTGCTGATGGGTAAATATGAGTTGGTTGGAGCATATCCTGTCCAGCAAGAGCAGTTGTATCCACCAATGGTGTTGATGCAGGTTGAATTTCCACCACATGGATCCTGATCACATTCATTGATATCTACAGGATAGTTTTAAAGAGTATCAACATTGATTAATACACAAATGACCTTCAAATGAGTTCACATGAGTATATCCTTTCCAGCAGGAGCAGCGGTAACTTCCTACAGTGTCAAATAAGGTCGAGTTTCCAACACATGGATCCAAGTCACATTAATTTCCATCTACAACCAAACTTGTATTAGTAATTAGGGGTATTGCAAGTATGTTCTTTGAGATATGCAGTATATACAGTATGTGTTGCGCTATGATGTAACAACTGCAAAAGACCAGGGGGTCACTGAATACAGATCAATACAAACAATACACACCTATGCATGAATTTGCTGTGCTAATGGGTAAAGATGAGTTGGTAGGTGTATAGCCTGTCCAGCAAGAGCAGTTGTATCCACCAATGGTGTTGGAGCAGGTGGAGTTTCCACCACACAGACCCTGGTCACACTCATTTACATCTACAATGAGAACATGGTGAATATTAAAGACAGCTGGCACTTATGCATAACATGTACGATTGAGCAGAAATAGCATCAAAACTAAAGGGCATTTTAAGCATTGACACAGTAAATAAATAAAGGATGTGTGAACAACAATACCAGTACTAGGACATCACTGTATACAGATCAAAGACAAAACCTGGATTTGGGGAACTTACGCACAACATGTAGGCTACTAAATGTTTTGGCTCCCAAACTCCATCACTATGCTTACATCAGGCAGAAATCCATTAATACCAGTGCAGTGGCACATGAGATGGGAGAAAATAACTATCGTGCTTATTGCACCGTACCTCTCTGGCAGAGTTGTCCTTCTCGTGGTAGTGCGTTGATACAGTCACATGTTCCACCATTGGAGTCATCACAGACTGTGTATGCGATGCACTTGTCATGTGGCCAGGCATACTGCTCCTCACACACACACTGATAACCACTGGAGTTGGAGGAGCACACTGAAGAGTAATGAAATAAAAGAATGAGTATGGATGAATTATGGATAAATGTGGTTAACACTCCCTTTGCTCTGAAGGATGTTTGGGTTGTTAATCTTACCAGTCGTAATATTGACATCAGAAATATCAGTGCTCCTAAAGATGGTAACAGGGATGTTAAATGCAGACGATAGAGCCTTTAACTTGTCTGCCTGCAAAGTATCTGCATCAATTTCAAGCTTGTAGTGGTACAAAATCTCAGGACCTGTAGGGGATTGAACACAATGCAATTATTCTTTACGAAGTACTGTATTGTCATATTCTCCGGTGTAAAGAGGGAATGGAAATGGCTATAACATCTTCACTTTCAATTAACTTTTACATTTAATTTACTTTTAAAATACAATAACTTTTAAAATGGTTACTTTAATTAACATGTTTATATATATATATATATATATATATATATATATATATATATATATATATATATATATATATATGTTTCAGTAATCGAGAGGAGAAGAAAACCTAAAAGACAGAGTGTAGCACCTCTGCATGGATTTGATGTGCTAATTGGTAGTGATGAGTTGGTTGGGTAGTATCCTGTCCAACAGGCACAGTTGAAGCTGCCAATGGTGTTGGAGCAGTTGGAGTATGGACCACATATATTCCTGTCACATTCATTTTCATCTGCATAAAAATGGTAAATGACATATGTATTTCATGAAATGATTTTCATCAACATCTACTCTACTCAACAACTGTAGCAATCAGGAAGTAAAATAGTGCATATGCATGTTTTTATCTGACAATACAAAACTCTTATAAAGGTGGGAAAAGCACCTATGCATGGATTTGTTGTACTGATGGGCAATGATGAGTTAGTTGGAGTATATCCTGTCCAGCAAGCGCAGTTGTATCCACCAATGGTGTTGGAGCAGGTGGAGTTTCCACCACATGGATCCTGATCACATTCATTGATATCTACAGGATTGTTTTAAAGGAGAATACGAATTTCTCAATGTGTAATACAAAAATATACTGTTAAAACGAGGCAAAAACAGGACAGATCACGTTTTAAGGAGGCGAATATTAAGATGGCAATCATGTTGACATACAAACCTAGACATTGGTTTGTTGTAGTAATTGGCAAGGATGAATTGACTGGAGTATATCCCTTCCAGCAAGAGCAGTTGTATCCTCCAATGGTGTTGGAGCAGGTGGAGTTTCCACCACATGGATCCTGATCACATTCGTTGATATCTACATTGACCAGAAATTGTGTTTATAACTAAACAGACATATTTAAGCATACATGTATTTCAATATGGGTTCTATCATGACAGCATAAAAGCCAAGAGATCACTATACACAAGTGAAAAGAGCCACACCTATGCATGCATTTGCTGTGCTGATGGGTAAAGATGAGTTGGTTGGAGCATATCCTGTCCAGCAAGAGCAGTTGTATCCACCAATGGTGTTGGAGCAGGTGGAGTTTCCACCACATGGGTCCTGGTCACATTCATTGACATCTACAGGATTGTTTTAAAGGAGAATTAAAATGTCTCAATGTGTAATACAAAAATATACTGTTAAAACGAGGCAAAAACAGGACAGATCACGTTTTAAGGAGGCGAATATTAAGATGGCAATCATGTTGACATACAAACCTAGACATTGGTTTGTTGTAGTAATTGGCAAGGATGAATTGACTGGAGTATATCCCTTCCAGCAAGAGCAGTTGTATCCTCCAATGGTGTTGGAGCAGGTGGAGTTTCCACCACATGGATCCTGATCACATTCGTTGATATCTACATTGACCAGACATTGCATTCATAACTGAACAGACATTTTTAAGCATACGTGTATTTCAATATGGGTTCTATCATGACAGCATAAAAGCCAAGAGATCACCATACACAAGTGAAAAGAGTCACACCTATGCATGAATTTGCTGTGCTAATGGGTAAAGATGAGTTGGTAGGTGTATAGCCTGTCCAGCAAGAGCAGTTGTATCCACCAATGGTGTTGGAGCAGGTGGAGTTTCCACCACATGGATCCTGATCACATTCGTTGATATCTACATTGATTAAAATTGTAAAAGTAATTACAGTCGTATTGTAAGAACTTTGAGATATGCGGTACAGTATGTGTTGTACTGTGATGTAACAACTGCAAAAGACAAAGGGTCACTGTAGTGTATACAGATCAAGAAAGGCAAACCTGTGCACGGATTTGTTGTACTAATGGGCAATGATGAATTGTTTGAAGTATATCCTGTCCAGCAAGAGCAGTTGTATCCACCAATGGTGTTGTAGCAGGTGGAGTTCATTCCACACAGACCCTGGTCACATTCATTTACATCTACAATGAGAACATAGTGAATATTTAAGACAGCTGACACTTGTGCATAACATGTAAGATGGAGTAGAAACTGCATTTTTAAGCATTGACACAGTAAATACATAAATAAATGTTCAGTGAACAAAAAAATACTGGTACTAGGAGATCATTGTATACAGTATCAAAGACAAAACCTATGATTGAATTTGGGGAACTTATGCACAACATATATTGTATACTTATGCACCCAAACTCCATCACCATGCTTTTATCAGTAAGAAATGGCCTTTACTTGGCCGTAGTCCATTAATATAACTTAAGTGCAGTGACACATATGATGGGAGAAAGTAACTATCGTGCTTACTGCACCGTACCTCTCTGGCAGAGTTGTCCCTCTCTTGGTAGTGCGTTGATACAGCCACATGTTCCGCCACTGGAGTCATCACAGACTGTGTATGCGATGCACTTGTCATGTGGCCATGCATACTGCTCCTCACACAAACACTGATAACCACTGGAGTTGGAGGAGCACACTGAAGAGTAATTAAATAAAAGTATTAGTATGGATGAATTATAGATATATTTTTGATATATTTTTGACACTCCCTTTGCTCTGAAGGCAATTTGAATTGTTAATCTTACCAGTTGTAACATTCATTTCAGAAATATCAGTGCTCGTAGAGATGGTAACAGGGAGGCTAAATGCAGACGATAGAGCTTTTAACCTGTCTGCCTGCAAAGTATCTGCATCAATTTCAAGCTTGTACTCATAGAAAATGAGAGGACCTGTAGGGGATTGAACACAATGCAGTTATACAGTAGGCTATTTCTGAAATACAAAGTACTGTATTGTCATCTTCTCCAGCGTAAAGAGGAAATGGAATTGGCTATAACATCTTCACTTTCAATTAACTTTTAAATTTAATTAACTTTTAAAATAAAATAAGTTTTAAAATGATGTTTTTATATACTGTATATCTTTCAGTAATCGAGAGGAGAAAAGAAAAACCTAAAAGAAAGAGTGCATCACCTCTGCATGGATTTGATGTGCTAATTGGTAGTGATGAGTTGGTCGGGTTGTATCCTGTCCAACAGGAACAATTGAAGCTGCCAATGCTGTTGGAGCAGTTGGAGTATGGACCACATAGATTCCTGTCACATTCATTTTCATCTGTGACAAAATAGTAAATGACATATTGTATGAGATTATGTTTATCAACATATAACAAACAGCTGCACTCAACAACTACGTATAGCAATCAGGAAACAAAGTAGTACATATGCATGTTTCTTTTTCTGTAAATACAAAACTCTTGTAAAAGTGGAAAAACACACCTATGCATGGATTTGCTGTGCTGATGGGTAAAGATGAGTTGTTTGGAGTATATCCTGTCCAGCAAGAGCAGTTGTATCCACCAATGGTGTTGGAGCAGGTGGAGTTTCCACCACATGGATCCTGATCACATTCATTGATATCTACAGGATTGTTATTAAGGAGAATAACAATATCTTAGTGTGTAATACAAAAACATACCGTTAAAATAAGGCAAAACAGGACAGAATAAGTTTTAAGTAGGCCTAGATTAAGATGGCAATCATGTTGACATACAAACCTAGGCATTGGTTTGTAGTAGTAATCGGCAACGATGAATTGACTGGAGCATATCCTGTCCAGCAAGAGCAGTTGTATCCACCAATGGTGTTGGAGCAGGTGGAGTTTCCACCACATGGATCCTGATCACATTCATTGATATCTACATTGATAAAAATTGTATTAGTAATTACAGGCATATTGTAAGAACTTTGAGATATACGGTATAGGGTTGCGCTGTGATGCAACATCTGCAAAGACCAGGGCGTCACTGTATACAGACCAAGAAAGGCAAACCTGTGCACTGATTTGTTGTACTAATGGACAATGATGAGTTTGTTGGAGTATATCCCGTCAAGCAAGAGCAGTTGTATCCTCCAATGGTGTTGAAGCAGGTTGAATTTCCACCACATGGATCCTGATCACATTCGTTGGTGTCTACAGGATAGTTTTAAATAGTAATAACATCGATAAATACAAAGTATATGACATTAAAATGAGTTGACTGGAGTATATCCTTTCCAGCAAGAGCAGTTTTAACGTCCATCAGTGTGGAAACTGGCAGAGTTTTCACCACATGGATCCAAGTCACATTCATTTCCATCTACGACCAAAATTTAATTCATTAGTTCAGTCTTTGAAATTTGGATTAAGCATGTATGCATACATCTTCGTTCTCGCTGGAGAACGGACTCTCGCAGGAGAGTGGCTGTCCACGCGGTGGACTGATCATCAAAGTGCTTCACGGGGTCCGCAGGGACCACTGCACTCAAGAACAAACTCTCGCAGGAGAGTGGCTGTCCACGCGGTGGACTGATCATCAAAGTGCTTCACGGGGTCTGCACCGGCAGATATGTGTGAACTCTGAACGGACACCCCCCGGCAGATGATGGTTGGAGACCGATGGAGCGAGGTGAACTGGAAGGAAACTAGGGCAAAACACCATCATCTTCGTTCTCGCTGGAGAACGGACTTCTCATGATCGTGCCACACGTAGCTATCCACATGGTGGACTGATCATCAAAGTGCTTCACGGGGTCCGCAGGGACCACTGTACTCAAGAAGCTGAGAGATTACGTAGCGCATTGCAAGACACCTGACGATCGAACAGCGGCGGAAGGGAGGCGGAAGGGGAGGTGAAAGGGGAGGTGGAGGGTACAATCGAGAAAGAAAATTTCTGACTGGAGACAGGTGAGTGGATAATAAATGCTAGATAGTTAACCCCTTAGCGCAGCACCTATAACCTTACTGTCAACAAAATTGTAATGCCTATGTCTTAATCAGTTACTTATGGCTCTTGGCACTGTCATAGCAATGTTGTTATGATGTAGTTGAGTATTTTCAGCAAATAGTGAATAGGCCTGCCGGCGACCCCATCTTCATAGACCGGGCCGAGCCGGGAAATAATCGCAACGTTTTCCTGTCAAGGTTTTCTCAATGGATTCTTGTACTTTGGACCATAACGATCAAAATAAGCTTTTGCGCCGTCAAAAAAATTGTCCGGAATCCAAGATGGCCGCCAGAAATTAAATATGGCCACCAGAATACCTAAAACCAGTCCTATGCTGGAGGAAATTGTTCAAAGATCACTTTCTTTGGCCTAATTTGAAAATTAATTGTGACTGAAATAATATTTTGTGGCTTAGAGATCATTATCTCATTGTGCAAATCCAAGATGGCTGCCAAAAGAGGTCACATATACTAAAAACTGTCATATATCCTGATCGAAAAGGGCTACAACCATAATTCTGATGTCTATTCATATGTTTCCATGGTCTGTGAATCCATTTCTGCATGTATTTTGTGAATCTGACCATTTGTTCAATTGTGCAAATCCAAGATGGCCGCCAAATGTGTTCCCCTCAACCACAAACTGTATTATGTCCTGATCTAGAAGGGCCACAACTATAATTCTGGTGTCTATTCATATGTTTCCATGGTCTGTGAATCCATTTCTGCATGTATTTTGTGAATCTCGCCATTTGTTCTATCAGAAAATCCAAAATGGCCAACAATGCAGCCACCTCCACTTCAGGGAAATTGTGAAAGATTGGCTACACAGCAGGAATGAAATATGCATTGTAGTCAAGTGATGAGTGAATTCAGAAAACATAATGCATTTTATTAGTATTCTGTGACTCACAAATCATTGACCAGAATTTTCATCGTCCAAATCCAAGATGGCTGCCAGACGTGGCCCTATGAAGTAGGATATCTCCTGTTCTACGAATAGTGTCGGAATTCTAGTGCGTATTCAATAGATTTTCATGGTCCCTGAAGCATTTTCTGTAGGTATTTTGTGAATCCGACTCCTGAAAGAAAATCCAAAATGGCAGACAACGCCACCACCTCAACTTTGAGGAATGGCCATACGCTATGTAAAAAGTATGATATTTGATTTGTAGTCTATGGATATATATGAATTAATTCAGAAACTACAATACCTGTAAAAATGCATTATGTTTATTTTCTACTTGGACATAGGTGGGTAAACCCGGCTCACAAATTTGAAGTCAGCACCGCTTGGCCAGACTAGAAGCTCGGAAGGACTTATTGAGTGTGTGTGTGTGTGTGTGTGTGTGTGTGTGTGTGTGTGTGTGTGTGTGTGTGTGTGTGTGTGAGTGATACTGGTCCGAGTAAGCAGGGACAGGCAATCTGAATTGAGAAAGTGAGAATATCCTGCCAGAATACCCATTCTGCTTGTGCTGCTGACAAAGGTTATGTCACTAAATAGCTCATCAACCTGACTGAAGGAGTAATGTAATTAGGATCAGCTGGTACTTTGAATTGACCGGAGCAAGTAGAGTATGTGATGGGGCTTTAGTATTTGAACCATGGATGTCCATCCTGTAGGTACAGTAAGACAGAGAGAGATTGTGCAAGAGAAAGAGACAGATAGAAGTGCATTTTCCATTAAAAAAGATGATTGCATAATGAGATACGCATCGAGAAGATCGTGCGACACATGACGGAAAAACAGATAGTGTTAACAACGTTTTTATTCGGCAGGAGGAAGGTTGTTTCAATACATAGTTGATGGAAATGGTTTGAAGCGATATAGGAAAGCCACACAGGCACAGAACCTATGACTGGACCTGGCTCAAGAGTTTCAGCAGTTGATGAGGCTCAAACTCCTGATGACAGTTTATTTTGCACAACTGAAATAATAAACAATAAATTAAAGAATGAAAAACTGATGGAAAAAGGACCAGTGACAAACACAGAGAGTGTGCTTGTCCTTGCACTTGCTCTTGTACATGGTGCTGGTCTAGATGTACTCAAACTGATCCATGATCCCTGGCATGTGGTAAATAGGACCAACACCACAGAGTGAAAAAATCCCTGTCATGATGCTTGCACAATCATGCTTAACCGTCTTCACTGTGTATTATGGTTTGCAGGATGTCCGACAAACTGTCTATGACCCTTAGACCTCAAAAGAGCAATGTAATCTAATCTTATCTAATAATGGTGCATGTATCATGATGGGGATGTTTTTTGTTCTATGTTGGTCCTGTTTACCAGGATCATGGATCAGTTTGAGTACATCAGGATACTGGAAGAAGTAATGTTTCCCTATACTGATGAGGAAATGCCTTTGAAGTGGATGCACAACAAGACAATGACCCTAAATACACCAAGCGACCAAAATCATGGTTCCAGACAAACAGCATCCAACTAATGGAGGGGGCAGCACATTCCCTGGAACTAAATCTCATAGAAAACTGTTCACAGCTGTTCATATAGCAAAACGAATTCGAGACGATTCGTCTAATGAATTGCTGAGAGGGGACCATTCGAACAAAACCTTGGACCGTTCGAAGGTAGAAGGCATGGGGCGTTTCGTGCAGTACCTGAGGATTTTTCGTAGAAGACCTAAGGACGTTACGTTCAATCCATGCAGACCTTTCGTGTAACTGGGCAGATGTTTAGTTTAGTCTGCCTATTTTATTAGCCTATTATTTTTTATATTTTATCAAACTTGTGTGCCTACCACCACAATGCAATGAAAACAAAAATCGAACCATGTAGAAAGTGCGTGCGTCTCTATTTTTTTAAATTAATTATTAATTTTAGTTCAGGCTGCTTTTTTATCATTAGGCCTATTTTATAGCCTATTTTATATATACTATATTGTAACGGACTGCCTCTGCCTCCTCCGGAGTGAGATAACAGCGTTACCCCCTGTGAACTACACGTGCACGTACACGTGTAAAATGGAGTTAATTTCAAATGGCGGGTGAGACTGTCAGGAAGCAACAAGCCGAGAGAGCAAGAGAGAGGGAACCATGAAGTGTGCGCCGAGAAGATCACCATTCGCAAGAATCGCTAAAGCCAGACATTGATGTGAGCTGTTCCAAATTGAGAGGGTTTTGCAAAAGTGCACTACTAAACGTAAGAAAAGATATTCGTTGTGTTGATATGAATTATTTCTAATGTGTTGGTCACTGATTTTTATTCATTTTTGGAAAGGTAACGGCAGTCTTGCTGCCTGGCTGGCGCCCATCTCATAACTACAGTTGTTTGCACCACTACAATATCAACGAAATGTTTTAAAATGTACGACATCAATTTAAAGGTAGGCCTAAGGGATAATGTATTGTCCACACATGACTATAAGAAAATGTTTCCCTACGGGGCGAATAACACCCCCGACGCCGAAGGCGGAGTGCTGTTATCTCTGAAGGGAAATGTATTTTCCGTAGTCACGTACATTATCCCGCTTATCCCGCCTTTACCAACATTATAAAGCATACATAGTTAACCATAGTTTATAGCGTGCGCAAAGAAAGATAGTTCGTGGAACGCTCATAATTTAAACAGGTTAACAAGCAACATGGTTTGGCTACTTTCTAACTTGTTACAGCCACATTGCGCTTCAAACTGTTTGCAGGCTGCCTCGTTCACCGCGCGATATCTACTAAACTCGGGTTCATAACATGATAATTTCTATCTAATCGGCACAGTATTCCAGAAAAAAGCATAGACAACCCAAACACTGATGTGCGCCCTGACCATCATCATTAGCCTATCGACCCTGATACAGGCAGAGCCTATCAAAGGGCGTTGAACACAATGGCTATGGACCTTTTCAGTAGGCTATGGTTGGGGAAGTAGGGCCTGCGTCGTGATTCACCGTTGGTGTTTGTATCAGCACGCCAAAAGTTACCTCACTAACGTTAATGATGTTCTTTGCTGAGTAACCTAGCCAAATATATCCAGATAATCGTGAATTATGCAAAATAAAGTCTGCCAACATGTATTGCCATTCTAGGAGCGATAAGGAGAATGCCGCACAGGCGCGGAGAAAGGGTTCCTTTGACACAGAGAATGCTCTGTGTGGCTGCGCGCATGCAGTGTTTAGTTTGCAGGTTTCAGGCAAATAATGGTGATCGATACACCCTAGGTCCATAAGACTAACAGTAAAACAGGGACAATGACAAAAGGGATGAATTGCTTGAGGAAATCAAAAGGGACAGAGCGAAGTTATGACAACAAATTGACGTGCACCATTATGCAAGGCTACATGTAGTTATGATGGGTTAACCACTCAGTTACCGTTGCATTAATAATATGTATGATAGGGAGGTCACGTGACCAACAACCGTGATGGACGCGGAAGACTAGAGCTCCTCACAATCCTCCACATTTTCGTTAATATAACAGGTCTTTTTGTTACATTTGCGGTCTAAAGTGTTTAACTATCGCCAGAGTCAGTGAAAATGCAGCGATCAGCGAGAAAACCGGCAACTGTATCGTCAAAATTAGCAGCAGAGAAGGACAGGGCCACGAACGCAGCTAACGACAACGCGGAGCTAAACATGGAAGACATCATTGCTCAAGTCCTGCAGCAACAACAGAGCACGCTCGAAGCTGTGGTCCAAAATGCAGTGAAAGGAGCACTGCAAGAAATCAACACCTCTTTGCAATATATCAGGACTGAACTCGAGAGACAGGACACCACTGTGCAAGATCTTAAGCAACAAGTGGATGACACCAAAAGAAAAAATAGGGAAATTAGCAAGTCTGTCAAAGCCTGTGTTAGCGACCAGAAAGAACTGGAGCAAAAGTTAGCTGAGCTGGAGGACCGGTCTCGTCGCAACAATGTACGCATTACAGGGCTCGCGGAAGGTCGGGAGGCAAGCGATCCCATCGGATTCCTGCAAAGACAACTGCCCGTGTGGATACCCACTCTACGGGACAGACCCATCATTGAAATTGAGAGGGCTCATCGAATCTATGCGAAAGGAAAGGGGAAGAAACCGGGGTCCCGCACCATGATTTTCAAATGCCTGAGACACCAAGATCGCCAAGCAATCCTTAACGGGGCAAGACAGGCACAGAAAACCGGGCCAATTACGGACAATACAACAGCAACCATCCGATTCAAGGCAGACTACAGTGCGTACACCATGCAGAGACGCCAACAGTTTATCGACGTACAAAGTAAGCTGCACGCGAAAGGGGTCCTAAACTTCCTCATCTATCCTGCCACGTTGAAAGTGACCCACAGAGGACAACAGCTACTATTCGAGACGGCCAACGAAGCTGGAGACTTCTGTGAAAACTTGGGCGAGGAGGTGTACGAGAGCGACATGGACACAGATGCTGAGCGACCCTGCCAGGATCACCAGCCGAGGGTGAGCGGACACCCAGAGGAGGAAGAGATGACCTCTTCAGAGATGCTGCGACAGGACCAGACTGAATCCTATCGACCGATCACCTGTGATTAAGACTTGAACTGTTGCGGTAAATTATTCCAAAGGATTATGTAAGTACAGCCGCGGCTCTTGCTTTCTGAACTGAATGCACAAAAGCGCAAGTGAACGACGATACTTTTTGGTTATGCTCTCCTGCCAAATGTCCTCACTCATTTCAGTTACTTCCCATAGAGGGCTTTACACTGTTGTGTTAAATAAGCCAACTTTTACCATTTAAAAAGACCGTTACCAGTTTGTTAAACATGTGGGGACCAAACCTGTATTATTATTATTTTTTCTCTGTGTTATGTGGGGGAGGGAGGGAGGGCTGGGAATAGCGTTACATGCGTTTAATGTGGCCACGTATCTTATTCTTTTGTGGGGGGTGTTGCGGTCTCGGGGGGAAAGGGGGATTTTTTATTTTATGTTTTTATCACACCATGCTCATTTTCGTAGCTATACAGTCTGAAAATAAAATTATTTTAGTAGATAAGTCAGGTAAAGTACATTTCAATATGCAGCAACATTTTGAGAATGGCTGAAATTTCTGTAATGTCTATTAATATTAGAGGTCTCAATAGCCCAGTCAAACGCCACAAATTGTTGGACTTTTTGAAAAGAAAGCGTGTAGACATTGCGCTCGTACAAGAAACACACCTATGCCAGAAAGATGTGAATCGCCTACAAAACAAACATTATAAAGTAGCAGCCTCATCTAGCGACAACACCAAGACTAAGGGCTCTACTATCTTGATATCAAGGAAATGTGGCCTTACCATAGATAAATGTAGCAAAGACAACACTGGAAGCATATCTTATATTTGCACCACCATAGGGGAGAAGAAAATTGCTTTTGTCTCTGTATATGCACCAACCATAGTAGATGAAACTTTTTTCCCCAGGTTAACTAATGAACTGCTTGCACTCTCAGTAAGTGAATATTCCTTAATTGTTGGAGCAGACATGAATGCAGTTTTGGATTTAGAACAAGATAGATCAGGGGCTACCCACACAAAAGCTCAACAACAAGTGTCAGAGATGTTTAAAACAACAATGGACAGTCTACACCTAATAGATATTTGGAGACTTCATAACCCTACTACTAAAGATTACACATTCTTTTCCACGCGTCACCTATCACATTCCCGTATTGATTACATGTTGTGCTCTACTGAATTACGACCAATGTTCCCGTCTATAGTTATGGAGCCAGCCATCTTATCTGATCATAGCCCAATAATATCAACCTTTAACTGTAATACTTCAGGGGGGAAATCTAGAAGATGGCAATTTAACACATCTCTTCTTCAGAATAAAGAATTTGACATTGAGTTTAGAGCAAAATTGACAGAATTTCTATTAATTAATACAGATTCAACCACAGACCCCTTATATGTATGGCAAGCTGCGAAAGGGTTTATTAGGGATTTTACATCCTCATTTTCAGCCCATCTAAAAAGACAAAGACAGGAAAGAATTAAAGAGTTGGAGGAACTGTGTCAATCTTTAGAGCACAAACTTAAAAGCAAATTCTCTAGGATAATTTATAATACTCTTGTAACAAATCGAGCAGAACTTAATGATTTATTGAGAAGGAGAGCTGAATTCTTAATGCATAGGGTAAGGCAAAACTATTATACCAATGGCAGCAAACCAAGCAGGCTACTTGCTCTCAAACTAAAACAGACTGAATCCAGGGCCACAATTAATAGCATATTTACAGAGAATGGCATTTCAACAAATTACCAGGACATTAATACCACCTTCAAGTCATTTTATTCAGAACTATACAGGTGCCCAACCAATTCCAACACAGCACAATGTCAAGAATTTCTTAAAAATGTGGAGCTGCCTTGTCTAAACCCAGATGAGGCTGAAGAACTAGGTCAACCAATCTCATTAGAGGAACTTAAAACTGCCTTAAAGCGTACTAAAAAGGGCAAAACCCCAGGTTTGGACGGAATCCCATCAGAATTATTGTTGCAGTATTTTGATATACTTGGACCTACCATCCTACAAGCTTTAACATCAGCTATGGAGAGAGGCACTTTTCTCAGTCAAACAAATACTGCACTAATATCAGTCTTACATAAAAAAGGCAAAGATCCAAAGCACTGTGCCAGTTACAGACCTATAAGTCTGCTGGGGACAGATGTTAAGCTGTTTTCCAAGGTGTTGGCACTACGCCTTGAACGTGTCATTGAGAAGTTAGTCCATCCCGACCAAACTGGCTTCATACCCAATCGCCATGCAGCAGACAATATACGCAGACTAATGCACATAATCCATGAAGCCAAAAATCTCACAACACCGGCAGCAGTTTTATCTTTGGACGCGTTCAAAGCATTTGACCGCTTATCGTGGAGCTATTTATGGCAAGTATTGGAGAAACTTGGCGTTGGGTCAAAATTCATTGACATGGTGCGCACCTTATATGCAAACCCAACCGCTATTGTTTCAACTAATGGCCTACACTCACTTCCCTTTTCTATCGAACGTGGCTCCAGACAGGGTTGCCCACTATCGCCCCTCCTATTCGCACTTTCTTTGGAACCGTTGGCCCAAGCTATAAGACAAAACAAAATCTGCAATTACCCAATTAAATCATGTGACAACTCAATATCTTTATTTGCGGATGACATCTTACTGTATATATCTAACCTTGAAGACTCCATACCTAAAATTCTACAAATATTCAGTGTATTTGGGTCAATCTCTGGATACAAAATCAATTGGGATAAATCTAATATGCTTAAATTAAACAATATACCAGTTCATGGGCTTATCAATCATCCAATTCCAATACAAAGTAAAATCACTTACCTGGGTGTAACAATCCACACATCTATGAAGAAAATTGTACAAGACAACTATGAGACTGTGCTAAATAATGTGCAGAGAGATTTGAAAAACTGGGCTGCACTACCAGCATCTCTCAGAGCCAGGGTAGCAGTAGTTAAAATGAACATTCTGCCCCGTGTTAATTTTTTGAGTGCAATGATCCCTTTAGCACCTCCATTAAAATACTGGAAGAGACTTGACTCACTTATCAGGCAATACATATGGAACAATAGACAACCCAGACTTAAATTTTTAACATTGCAACGCACCACAAATAATGGAGGGTTAGCGCTCCCCAATTTTAAAGTATATCATCTGGCCTTTCAGCTACGTGCCCTTAAGATATGGTTGGACCCCTTAGCTACTGCTCCTTGGAAAGGTATAGAACAACAAATTATTCATCCTGTACGAATGGAGGACTTGGCCTTTGCATGTGCTAGCCTGAAAAAATGTCTTTTAAGCTATGGTCCTATCATCACAAACACAATATCCAATTTTAGAGACGCAGAGAGACTTTTGTGCTACACTAATAAATGGCATAGGCATACACCTTTATGGCACAATTCACACTTAATGTCTGGTAATAAACCCTTTACGTGTAAAATGTGGACTGAGAGGGGTGTGTATACATTGGACCACATTGTTAATGAAAAAGGTTTATTGAGCTTTGAAGAAATTAAAACCAAATATGATATTCCCAAAACAACTTTCTACATGTATTTATGCATTAGATCAGCCCTGAAAAGTCAGGATATATCATGGGGAACTCCACTTGACACACACCCTATCTGGAAGTTGTTCTTTTACTTTCCAGTAAGGAGAGTAGCTTCTACTGTCTATAAGACAATGATGGAGGCAACTACAGGGGTACTTCCTGTAATTCAAATATGGGAACAAGACTTAAATATTGAAAATGACACGATTGACTGGGAAGCAGTGTGGGATAACATTTTTCATTGCTCTAAAAACCCAAACCACCAACATATACATTTTAACATTTGCCATAGGACATATTGGACCCCTCAGAAAAGATTCAAAATAAAAGCCATTCCAAATCCTCACTGCACTTTCTGTAAACCAGAGCAAATCGGGACCTTTTTACACATGGTCTGGGAATGTGAAGAAGTACAAGAATTTTGGCACAAAATAGCAAAGACTATAGGTGACATAATAGGGCGTCCAATTCCTATAGACCCCATTGTCTGGTTACTGAATGATGACTCCAAACTCCAATTGTTTGAAAAGCAGAGGAAAATCTGGCTTGCGGGGTCAACAGCAGCCAAGAAAATGATAGTGCAGAGATGGTTGCCACCACACTCACTTTCTATGCACCAGTGGATGGCTTATTTCTTGGACATTGTTCTACTTGAACTTTCTACAGCAAGGATCAACAAGGCAAAACAGAAAACCATAAACTTATGGAAAGACACAGCTCAGCAGATCTCTGATATGTTAAACTCTACTGACAAGGAACCAGATAATGCTTCGGTAGAGACGGACTAGAGATGGTGTGGTTATGTTTTTATTTTGTTTTATTTTATTTTGGTTTGTTTTTTGTTTTATGTATGGATGTTTTTTCTTTCTCTCAGCAGACCGCGGGGGTGGGGGGAGGGGGGTTATGGACAGATGTGAGGGTGGGGGGTGGGGGGGGAATTCAGTTCTGTGTTCATATATCATTCAATGTGATCAAGGAAGCTATTACAAAATGATGTCAATACGCTGTACAGGAAGATTTTGTAAACAAAAAACACAAACCTATGCATGTAAGTGTTGAATATTTTGATTGATGTCAATAAAAACTTGATCACAAAAAAAATAATATGTATGATAAAGATGACTTCAGCGCAGGATATCAGAAATAAACAAGACAGCACAGATGGCTTTTAATGTTTAACATGGCCACATTATGAGTCAATACGCCAATGCGTATTAGGCTATTTATCATGAAACCTCAAATCGGAAGTAGCCTTATCTTGTACCCAGCACTTTTCAAACCTTACTCGGGTTTATGGTAATTGTCCGGGCCAGCACTTTTGAAATCAAACGGACGCCCTTGCCTGCATGACATGTCATTTGCATGATAAGAGCACGGACGATCATGGACATACGATGGTACACACATAGCCACATACGCACGCAACACGGTTCAGTTCAACGTTTATTGACCAGCAAGCGAGCAGCGCAGTACCAGCTGATTTGCTCTGGAATCTCGAAATGAAAACTGACTTTTCTTGGGAAAAGTGTTGCAAGAACATTGAACTCATTTAGTAGGCCTATCATTGTGCCAAGCGTGTGTCGCAATATTGTACTGGGGATATGTGTTGGGGAGGGCATTAACATTAGGCCTATGACAAAAACATTATCGGGGAGGAGGATAAATCTTACACGTTTCCTTATTAATGGAAAATTAATTCCATGCTAATTCCAAGTATTCAAGAACCTAAACAATATGTAATTGCTCCACAGTTCAAGGGTTAGGCTATGGATATTGACACCTTTCCTCCGCGATCGCGGATAGCCCCCACCTTTGCGCTTCTCATCTGGCTGTCACGATATGGAACGGGAAGAGACAGTTCAAGACAAGCGGCATGACTGCAATTGTCAATACAGTAGCCTAAAAAACTGTTAACTGTTCAGCGGTGTGTAGTCAAATTATCACAGCGGTGGTAGATGATTTTATGAAGACCTGGAGGACAAAAACCAACAGACACAATTGCTGAGTGTGTATGCAGATTTTTGTAACGAATGATTCTCCGGCCAGGATAGCGTTGGACTACAGAATAACCCATTTACATGTTGAATGTTGAGAGGAGGCATTTTGAAAAGTCGAAGACCTATTCACGAGGATATCATAGCTACCTTTCCTTGTCAATGTCCCATGCACTACAAAATATTCCAGAACCTCATCTGCGAAAGCTTTATTTTAAAGGCCAACTTCCGATTAAACACAATTTTACTCACTCCTTTTGAAGATCGGACGGTCAGCCCAAGTTAAACTCACTTGCAAGGCTCTCATAGCGGTGCGTCACCTCGCCTGGCTGTGTTTCCCGGTGTTTCCCAATTTACATCAATAATGCAGAGAAACGAGCGAATCACGAAAGCCTTTCTGTGTTTCGTCACGTCGAAAGAAGGCGTTGGCCACAAAGGTTTATATCGACCCATTTTTCTAAAAACATGTCGAGTAATTTTTTTCTGCTTGTTTTCAATACAAGCAATGTCTGGTGGACCGAAATCTAGCTTAGCTTAGCTATCAGCTGGTTGCTACTCTCAGGTACACACACAGCACAAAGCCTCATCCATAGAGCAAGTCCACTGTGGTTGCTCCGTGCCTGCAGCTCGCCTAGGGGTCGCTGTCGAAAGAGCACAGCCCTGAATGGAGCATGCACGCCTCCGTTGGCGCCCCTATAGTGCAGTACCACCCGGGGAAGTGGCGACTCTGTTTCCCATTACATTCGCTCCAAGAACAGGAGGACTGAGCCAATCAGAGACGCATTTCTACGAGAGCTGGAAGAGTGAGCCAATCAGAGACGCATTTCCACGAGAAACACGGAACACCCTCTCGTTTCTCCACAAGCCACCTTGCTGGCTTTCAAAAACGGCTTGAAACAAAGCAACCAGAACGTTTTTTAAAACAGGACCAACGCGTAACACATTCAATAACAATGGGGAACACAACAATATTAATCAAATGATGTTGAGAGGCCATCTTTAATGCGGTACACTTCAAGCTTCACAAAACCCACTGGTTAACAGCAGGTTTTACGCACACATTTCGAAGCAGTTAATCACAGATGCTGCTCTCTTCCTTGCTCTCCCTTGCACCCCAACGTACACTGGGTTTAATACACCCTGCAATACTGGCAAACTATTATTCAATTACCATTTCATTTGTTCATGCAAAGACGCGGCGGAGAGAGAACGCGCTCCTGTGCAGTGTTAACGTAGCGATTTAACGTCTCTCTCTCTCTCTCTCTCTCTCTCTCTCTCTCTCTACTGTAGCCATGGGCTTAACACAGGGGTTCTGTAATGTTTTCAACACTGTTAGGACCTATATTGTTTTCTGGCTCATGGAACTATTTGTTGTCATTCAGAATCAGAAACATCAAAGTGTCGGGAGACAGCTTTCTCTTGTTGCTGGTGCTTCGCATCTAAAAAGTTACAGGAAAGTCAGAAAACTCGCTGCATGACAATGTGCTCAATGGTCAATAGCCTACTTCTAGATGCACTATAGTCTATAGCCTAGACGCGCGATGCTCTGATTCAAAGCGAGCACAAGGGTCAATAGCCTACTTCTAGACACATTAAACCGCACTGCTTTGATTCAAAGCGAGCAGGAGGCATTTTGAAAAGTCGAAGACCTATTCACGAGGATATCATAGCTACCTTTCCTTGTCAATGTCCCATGCACTGCAAAATATTCCAGAACCTCATCTGCGACAGGCTAAACACAATTTATCCAACAAGCTTGTGGATAATATTGCCACCTTTCCCCTCTCCTGCGGTAGCCAGTTGCCTTCTCAGAAGAAGCAATCTGAATCGGAAAGAGAGCGCACTGTTCAAGACCCGCTCAAGACTGCAATTGTCATCTGGTTCGTGGTGTCAACCTTCAGCCAAAACGGTGACAGACCCTTTTTTTATAAGATAGACCTACCTTATTCGCAGCAGCCAAAATCAGTCAGACAATAAGTGCTTAACGAGTAGTGCAGGGTAGCGAATGCTCTTCTATCAGGGTAAAGTTTGCAATTGGAGAGGGGTGATTGAAGGGCTAAATTAAGTCAATCAAAATGATTAAAAAAAATACGGTCGATTTATTTACAATACCCTACATGACAGAAAGAAAACGTGTAGGGGGTCAACTGAAAATACCCATAAACTGAGGACTATAGGCAACGTCAAAGTAAAATACAAACACGAAATCAAACAAAGCTTTTTTTAATGCGGTACACTTCAAGCTTCACAAAATCCACTGGTTAACAGCAGGTTTTACGCACACATTTCGAAGCGGTTAATCACAGATGCTGCTCTCTTCCTTGCACCCCAACGTACACTGGGTTTAATACACCCTGCAATACTGGCAAACTATTATTCAATTACCATTTCATTTGTTCATGCAAAGACGCGGCGGAGAGAGAACGCGCTCCTGTGCAGTGTTAACGTAGCGATTTAACTTCTCTCTCTCTCTCTCTCTCTCTCTCTCTCTCTACTGTAGCCATGGGCTTAACACAGGTGCATGGGTTCTGTAATGTTTTCAACACTGTTAGGACCTATATTGTTTTCTGGCTCATGCGCGAACTATTTGTTGTCATTCAGAATCAGAAACATCAAAGTGTCGGGAGACAGCTTTCTCTTGTTGCTGGTGCTTCGCATCTAAAAAGTTACCGGAAAGTCAGAAAACTCGCTGCATGACAATGTGCTCAATGGTCAATAGCCTACTACTAGACGCGCGCTGCTCTGATCCAAAGCGAGCACAAGGGTCAATAGCCTACTTCTAGACACATTAAACCGCCCTGCTTTGATTCAAAGCGAGCAGGCTGTGCTTGGTCCCGCCTCTCTGCCCGCAGATGGGAGTAAAGTAACGGCGTAAAAGTGAAAAAAAAGCTTCTCAAATATTGTCTAGATAATTGTCAAAAAATGTAAGGGCGTAAACGTAAATTGTCAAAAAATGTAACGACGTGAAAAAAAAAGCTTCTCAAATATTGTCTAGATAATTGTCAAAAAATGTAAGGGCGTAAACGTAAATTGTCAAAAAATGTAACGACGTAAACGTTAAAAAACCAACAACATAGCCCTACCAGTTAAAATGAGTAAGTACATTTTATTTATAGATTTACATGTTTAAATCAACAAAAAACAAAACTTAACAGCTGATTTACATATTTAAATAAACAAAACCCTTAAAATGAGCATTAAAAAAGCTGATTTACATTTCTAATATAGGCAGGCTGAAGGGACGTTTAGTTGAAACCTAAGGATCTTTAGTTCAATTTTAAGGACCTTTCGTAGGCTTTTGCGGTAGACGGAACGTCCTCGACGAAAGATCCCCTGCCTTATACGAATGGTCCAACGTTTTGTTCGAATGGTCCCCTCTCAAGAATCCATTCGACGAAAAGACCTGTACCCAGCAAAACCAAGAAATGCGGAGGGATTCTGGAATCTATACAATTAACCTGGGCTGCAGTACCTGTTGACTGTTGTTAGACTTTGGTTGACTCCATGCACCATATATGCAAAGCTGTTTTCAGAAACCATGGTTGTGCAGTAAAATATTCATTTAGGATGCTCATTAAAGTTCAGTTATCAAACTGTGCTGTTTTGAGCATAACTGAAATTTGGCTCCAAACATTCAAAGACTTAAGGAAGAAAAAAATCAACAATTGTGAAAAATAAAATGTAATCATTCATCTGTACCCTATATTATTACAAATCAAATCAAACCAGAATTGCTGTGTAACAAGTCTTGACAACAAGTCTTGACAACAAGTTTCCCCACAGCGGAGGCAGCATAATTTGCTATGATTTGTTATGCCACAAAATACACAGTCATGCCAAATGATTTGTTAGCCACAGAATATTCATAAGTTGCATTATTACCTCTGAATTCATTCATCAATATCCCTAGACTACAAATCAAATTTCATAATTGCTGTGTATCGAGTCTGAATCCACACAGCTGTCATCGGAATTGTTGTCCATTTTGGATTTTCTGATAGACTATATGGTCAGACCTACAAAATGCTGCCATAAATGGATTCATAGACCATGGAAACCTATGAGTAGACACCACAATTATTGATGTAGTCCTTGTGGATCAGGAGATATGGCGCTTTGTAGTAAAGGGGCTGCATTTGGCAGCCATCTTGGATTTGCAAAATGAACTGAAAATGCTGGTTAATAATTTGTTAGCAACAGAATATTTATGAAATGCATTACTCTCTCTGGAGTCATGCATCTGTTTCTAGACTACAAATGAAATGTCATACTGTGTCAGGTCTTTGACTGTTTCACCACAGCAGAGGTACTGGAATTGTCGGCCATTTTGGATTTTCTAATAGACTTAATGATTAGATTTGCAGCCCACCTGCATTAATATATTTATAGACATTGGAAACATGAATAAGCACCAGAATTATAGTTGTGGCCCTTCTAGATCCGAACATAAGACAGTTTGTGGTTGAGGGGAACACATTTGGCGGCCATCTTGGATTTGCACAATTGAACAAATGGTCAGATTCACAAAATACATGCAGAAATGGATTCACAGACCATGGAAACATATGAATAGACATCAGAATTATGGTTGTAGCCCTTTTCGATCAGGAGATATGACAGTTTTTAGTATAGGGGACCTCTTTTGGCAGCCATCTTGGATTTGCACAATGAGATAATGATCTCTAAGCCACAAAATATTATTTCAGTCACAATTAATTTTCAAATTAGGCCAAAGAAAGTGATCTTTGAACAATTTCCTCCAGCATAGGACTGGTTTTAGGTATTCTGGTGGCCATATTTAATTTCTGGCGGCCATCTTGGATTCCGGACAACTTTTTTGACGGCGCAAAAGCTTATTTTGATCGTTATGGTCCAAAGTACAAGAATCCATTGAGAAAACCTTGACAGGAAAACGTTGCGATTATTTCCCGGCTCGGCCCGGTCTATCAGTAAGAGGCTACTTACTGTAAATGGCGGTCCAAATTTTCTGTGACCTGAAATTCCACCGAATGACAGCAGAGCGGAGAGTGAGATGCAACTGGTTAAATAGGCGTGCCTATCTTTTTGCGCTGAATTCAGGCGAATGGCAGTTGAGTGGAGAACCGAATGCAGGTGGTAAATTAGGCATGCCCAAATTTCATTACGCTTCTCTCGAACTTTCGTTTTTAACAAAACGTGCATTTAGTAATTACAGACATATTGCAAGTATGTACTTTGAGATGTACGGTATATACTGTACAGTATGTGTTGCGCTATAATAACTGCAAAAGACCAGGGGGTCACTGCATGTATACAGATCAAGAAAGGCAAACCTCTGCACTGATTTGTTGTACTAATGGGTAAAGATGAGTTGGTAGGAGTATATCCCATCCAGCAAGAGCAGTTGTATCCACCAATGGAGTTGTAGCAGGTGGAGTTCATTCCACACAGACCCTGGTCACATTCATTCACATCTATAATGAGAAAATGGTAAATATTAAAGACAGCTGGCACTTACTGGCACATAACATGTAAGATTGAGCAGAAACCGCATTTGAACTAAAGGGCATTTTTAATTAAGCATTGACACAATACATAAATAAGGGTTGTGTGAACAACAACAATACTGGTACTAGGACATCACTGTACACAGATCGAAGACAAAACCTATGATTGAATTTGGGGAACTTATGCACAACATGTAATGTACTGTAAGCTCCGGCTCCCAAACTCCATCACAATGCTTATATCATTAAGAAATGGCCTTCACTTCGCCGTAGTCCATTAATACAAGTGCAGTGACACATATGATGACAGAAAATAACTATCATGCTTACTGCACCATACCTCTCTGGCAGAGTTGTCCTCCTTGTGGTAGTGCATTGATACAGCCACATGTTCCACCATTGGAGTCATCACAGGCTCCGTATGTAATACACCTCTCATTTGGCCAGGCATACTGCTCCTCACACAAACACTGATAACCACTGGAGTTGGAGGAGCACACTGAAGAGTAATTAAACAAAAGTATTAGTATGGATGAATTATGGATAAATGTGTTTAATACTCCCTTTGCTCGGAAGGATGTTTGGGTTGTTAATCTTACCAGTAGTAACATTGATCTCAGAAATATCAGTGCTCGTAGTGAGGGTAACAGGGAGGTTATATGCAGACAATTCAGCCTTTAACCTGTCTGCCTGCAATGTTCCAGCCTCAATTTCAAACTTGTACTGGTAGAAAATGACAGGACCTGTAGGGGATTGAACATAATGCAGTTATACAACAGGCTATTTCTAAAATACAAAGTACTGTATTGTCATATTCTCAGAAGAAAGGGAAATTCTTAGCCTAGTAAACCAGCGTCACCTGCTGGACGGCAACATTTTTTGGCTGCAAGTGGGTCTGGCCTCGCCACGTTTTAGTTTAGTTTAGTTTAGTTTATTTGATAGGGACAGATACATAACATGTAACTTGCATAACAACCAAACAGCAAGCATCATAGCATTTATAGCCAAAAGCTAATTTCCAATGCTCGTCCCTACGTTGTAGTGGTCTGCCAGGCTTGCCAAGAATCTGGCAAACCAATCACAACGCAGAGTTTTGAATCAAAGCGGGCAAGGCTTTGGGGGAGTGACGATGAAACTTGTGATGATGGGGAAAGTACAACTACAAGAATGATTGAACAGCTCTCGTTTGATGTCAGTTTCAGAAGAATTAGACTCGAAGTTTTCGTTAAAACGTGTTCAGGACGATGTTCTACATTCATCATTTTTTAAGAAGGAATTTTTCGCCGTTTTACGAACAGGTTATAAAACATGGATCTACGTTCTTTGATGGTAGTAATTGTCAGTTGTGCTGATTGGTCAGAGCGTTGGCCTATAGGCACAGCCACGGTTTGAAAGACAACGGGTTGTGCTCATCAACAGTCTTCCGATCGTACCATTCATCGGGGCCCGACTAAATTACACATCCAACCTCACATTTAGGCTGGTTTATCATTTCACACTTAACTAACTTGTCAGATTAGATTACTTTACGTTTTTGTATTTGTGCTTCTGCAACGGAGAAAAAAGCCTAAAAGAAAGAGTGCATCACCTGTGCATGGATTTGATGTGCTAATTGGTAGTGATGAGTTGGTTGGGTTGTATCCTGTCCAACAGGAACAATTGTAGCTGCCAATGCTGTTGGAGCAGTTGGAGTATGGACCACATATATTCCTGTCACATTCATTTTCATCTGTGACAAAAAGGTACGTGACATATTGTATGAGATGAGGCTTACCAACATCTAAAACAACAAATCTACTCAACAACTCTGGCAATCAGGAAACAAGGTAGTTAATATGCATGTTTCTTCAGTAAATAAAAAAAACTCTTGGAAAAGTGGAAAAAACGGTGTATATGTGCTCGGGGTCATAAATGACCCCAGTCGGTCGCTTTAGGGTTAATTTAAGTGAAAAGACACACCGATGCATGGATTTGTTGTACTGATGGGTAAAGATGAGTTTGTTGGAGTATATCCTGTCCAGCAAGCACAGTTGTATCCACCAATGGTGTTGAAGCAGGTGGAGTTCATGCCACATGGATCCTGGTCACATTCATTCACATCTGCAAGGACATCACGGTTCATAATATAGATGGATTTCCTATTAATTCATATTTTCAACTCTGAATTGTTTTATATGACATCTAAATAACATTATATTGTGTAACCAAGTGGTAGCCACTGGTTAAAATGTGGCACTGGAATCAGATGTAGGCTCTACTTGTTTGGAAGATGTTGTCAATCTACTGTAACGTTGCACCAGCACGCCAATACTTGGCTCCAAAACTTAATCATTGACAGGGACAGAATGTAAAGGTATAAAACACACCTATGCATGGATTCATTGTACTAATTGGTAAAGATGAGTTGGTTGGAGCATATCCTGTCCAGCAAGAGCAGTTGTATCCACCAATGGTGTTGGAGCAGGTGGAGTTTCCACCACATGGATCCTGGTCACATTCATTGATATCTACAGGATAGTTTTAAAGATTAAGAAAAGAGGCAAAATTGAAACTTTGAACTCAGTATAATTGTCTAAGAATTGCCCACACTGATGGTTTAGGGGGGGTTTGAAACCACACAAACACATACAAACCTATGCATGGGTTTGTGGTACTAATCGGCAAGGATGAATTGACTGGAGCAAATCCTGTCCAGCAAGAGCAGGCAAAGCTGCCATTGGTGTTGATGCAGGTGGAGTTCATTCCACACAGACCCTGGTCACATTCATTCACATCTACAAGGACAACATGGTTATTTTAAAGTGCAGATGACACATATACACAAAATGAGAGATTGAACTCAAACTTAATCTTCAAGAGAAATGGAATGTAAAGATTAACACAATTAGACCTCTGCATGGATTTGTTGTACTGATGGGTAAAGATGAGTTGGTTGGAGTATATCCTGTCCAGCAAGAGCAGTTGTATCCACCAATGGTGTTGAAGCAGGTGGAATTCATACCACATGGATCCTGGTCACATTCATTGATATCTACAGATTGGTTGAAATAAGAACATTACTAAGTAATACAAAACATGTGACCGTAAAACAAGGTTGTACATGAGACAGTAGCTGTGTATATATGGCGCTTTTTTCGCTGATCGGAATAGATCTGATCCGATTAGTCTGATCGGAATGGAGTGTATACATTACATTGACCTCGAACGTTCGAATACCTGCCACGCGCGGTTACCAGGGACAGTGGTTAGCAACAGGCCGGGCTATATGGTTGAAACTGCGATAAACATGAAAGTATCGCTTGCTTTATTTATAATTTTAGTCTTTCTGAAAGTGCAGCGGGAAGCGACACTGCTGTACTTAATCTTGCGCTCATGGGCAAGTGCGTAACAGCGGCACTCCGACGCGCTGTTGTCACCAGTTCACTTAAAACACCTCACAAACAAGAAAGAAGTCTGTGGATGAGAGTACGAAGTCAGGATCGGTGAGAGAGAGTTGTTCTGCAGGAATTCAGAGACCAATATGGCGTTAAAATGTTAGGATAACCAGAGCTTCATTTGTTAAAATATGTGACACAATTGCGTCACAAACAACCAAGTGGAATAGAGTGTATACATGGACCATCTGATCGGACTACACCACCTCTTCTAGTCCGATTAGAATTCTGATCCGATCAAAGAAATCTAGTCCGATCGGGCCGTATACAAGGGAATTCCTGATCGGAGTAGAAAAATATCCCTATTCTAATCGGATCAGAAGTGCCCATGTATACATACCTAATGAGTATATAGAGAAGGTCACTACATTTAAGTGAAAAGAGCCACACCTATGCATGGATTTGCTGTACTGATGGGTAAATATGAGTTTGTTGGAGTATAGCCTGTCCAGCAAGAGCAGTTGTATCCACCAATGGTGTTGGAGCAGGTGGAGTTTCCACCACATGGGTCCTGGTCACATTCATCCACATCTACAAGTACAACATGGTTCAATTTAAAGGGAGCTTTCACTTCAACAAGATTGAGATCTTAAACTTCATCATTAACAGGCACATAATGTAAAGGTGAAAAATAGACCTCTGCATTGATTTGTTGCACTAATTGGCAAAGATGAGTTAGTTGGTGTGAAACCCCTCCAGCAAGAGCAGTTGTATCCACCAATGGTGTTGGAGCAGGTGGAATTCATACCACATGGGTCCTGGTCACATTCATCAATGTCTACAGGATTGTTGTAAAGAGAAAAAAACATTCGGATATTACAAAAATGTATAATGTTCAAGCAAAGTAAAAACAGGGCATTTCAAGTTTCAATGTCTACCAAGATGGCTACCATATATACATACAAACTAGGCATGTGTTTAGGGCACTAATGACTAAGGATAAATTGACCGGATTACATCCTTTCCAGCAAGAGCAGTTGTAACTTCCAATGGTGTTCATGCAACTAGAGTTTCCACCACATGGATTCCAGCCACATTCATTTACATCTAAATTCACCAAGAGTCATATTAGTAATTGCAGATGCATTGTCTATTTCAAGACATACAGCATGGGCTATGTGATGTAACAGTATAAAAAGAGATCACTATATCCAGGTTTAAAAAAGACACACCAATGCATGGATTTGTTGTACTGATGGGTAAAGATGAGTTGGTAGGAGTATAGCCCATCCAGCAGGAGCAGTTGTATCCACCAATGGTGTTGGAGCAGGTGGAGTTTCCACCACATGGATCCTGGTCACATTCATTGATATCTACAAGATTGGTTCAAAGAAGAATATTATTGAGTAATAAAAACATGTGACCTTAAAGGTTAAACAGGAAAAAGACTATATACAGAAGGTCACTTTATTTAAGTGAAAAGACACACCAATGCATGGATTTGCTGTACTGATTGACAATGATGAGTTGGTTGGAGTATATCCTGTCCAGCAAGCGCAGCTGTATCCACCAATGGTGTTGGAGCAGGTGGAGTTCATGCCACATGGATCCTGGTCACATTCATTCACATCTGCAAGGACATCACGGTTCATAATATAGATGGATTTCCTATTAATTCATATTTTCAACTCTGAATTGTTTTATATGATATCTAAATAACATTATATTGTGTAACCAAGTGGTAGCCACTGGCTAGAATGTGGTACTGGAATCAAATGCACGCTCTACTTGTTTGGAAGATGCTGTCAATCTTCTGTAACGTTGCACCAGCACGCCAATACTTGGCTCCAAAGCTTAATCATTGACAGGGACAGAATGTAAAGGTGTAAAACACACCTATGCAAGGATTCATTGTACTGATTGGTAAAGATGAGTTGGTTGGAGTATATCCTGTCCAGCAAGTGCAGTTGTATCCTCCAATGGTGTTGGAGCAGGTGGAGTTTCCACCACATGGATCCTGATCACATTCATTGATATCTACAGGATAGTTTTAAAGGAGAATAATGAATAGAGAATGTCTCAATGAGTAATACAAAAATATACTATTAAAACAACACAAAAACAGGACAGATTAAGTTTTAAGTAAACCTACGTATATTAAGATGATAATCATGTAGACATACAAACCTAGGCATTGGTTTGATGTAGTAATCGGCAAAGATGAATTGACAGGAGTATATCCATTCCAGCAAGAGCAGTTGTATCCTCCAATGGTGTTGGAGCAGGTGGAGTTTCCACCACATGGATCCTGATCACATTCATTTACATCTAAATTGACCAGACATTGTGTTCATAAGTAAACAGACATTTTTAAGCATAGACCTGAGTGTATTTCAATATGAGGTCTGTCATGACCGCATAAAAGCCAAGAGATCACCATACACAGGTGAAAAGAGCCACACCTATGCAGAGATTTGTTGTGCTGATGGGCAATGATGAGTTAGTTGGAGTATGTCCGGTCCAGCAAGAGCAGTTGTATCCACCAATCGTGTTGGAGCAGGTGGAGTTTCCACCACATGGATCCTGATCACATTCATTCACATCTGCAAGGACAACACAGTTAATATTAAAGAGAGCTTTCACACCACAACATGTAACCTAAAGCTTTCAAGCTAAATCATTGACAGGGACAGAATGTAAAGGTGTAAAGCATACCTATGCAAGGATTCGTTGTACTGATTGGCAAAGAGGAGTTGGTTGGAGTATATCCTGTCCAGCAAGAGCAGTTGTATCCACCAATGGTGTTGGAGCAGGTGGAGTTTCCACCACATGGATTCTGATCACATTCATTGATATCTACAAGATTATTTTAAATGACACCAATATTGAGAATTACAAGACGTATGACCATCAAGGTAAAACAGGGGATTATACTACGAACATGGTTAAATGATACAATAGGCTTAGTAACCTACATGAGGCGGTAAACCTGCTGATAGATATACAACTAGGCATCATTTCGTTGCGAAAATGAGTACTCCTGGCTATTTGATTTCATTTGGGGATTAATAAAGTTTACTCTACTCTACGGTACTCTCTAGATGATTTACCCCTACCACAAGGTTAACTTAACCCATTGTGTCCTGGAGCCACATATACGCTGCATTCAAGTTCTTGAGATTTGAGCTGTTTTATTTTATAATAGTGTGGGTATGTTAGAGCAAAATGCAGGTTCTAGCTTTTAAATGCAACTTATTGAATGTGACCCCACCTTAAGAGAAATATTCACAGAGCCACCAGGAATCAGCTTCAGAAGGGCCCCCACAATTAAAGATAAACTTGTGAGGAGTCACCTTCCTGCTGAGAGAAAAGACACTTGGCTTTGTTGGCCGAAGGGCAACTATCCCTGTGGTAATTGCAATTACTGTGAAAATATGGTAAAAACAAACATCTTTACAGATGTATTCAGCAACAAGACATACCCCATTAAAGGTTTAATAAATTGCAATACCACACATGTAATATATAGACTGGAATGCCCTTGTGACTGTTTTTATGTGGGACTGACTAAAAGGAGATTCAGAGACCGTGTGTCTGAGCATAGATAGAGTAGTAGTAGAGTAACTTTATTGAGATATGCAATCAGGGTAGGGAATATGAACTACCCTATGGCCAGACACTATAAAGAAGCACATCATGGACGGGACACAAGTCTACGCGCAGTGGGCATTGAGGCTGTGTGCCTAGATGCCAGAGGGGGAGACAAAATCAAGCGGCTCAAACAAATAGAAATGTTCTGGATTGATCGACTGAAGGCCACAAATTATCCCAGTCTAAACGAAGACTTTGACCTATTTCATTTTTTAAAAATGTTTTTGATTGTTGTAAATGTTACTGATAATATAATCATGAGAGATGTTTGCTTCACGCAAATTTTTTTGACATTGATATATGGAGTAGGCCTACATCTAGTGATCCTACCCTATGCAGTATTTAGTTAAATATTGATGACTTTTTATTCGCCAAGCTAATTACCCTTTATCTATATGTCTTTCTGTTCCAGGATAGTGCATGTATCTTGTTTACAGCTATATGGTGTCCCTGATGTTTTTAGGGCCGCCATTGTGCGCTGCCGCCATTGCTGAAGTGTCGTTCTATTCATTAAACTCATTGTGCCATCTATAAATAGTTGCTGCGCATATCACTTCTGGTGACTGAGACCATCAAAATGACAGCCTGAATTAAATTTTGAATAAAGTTTCATGGATAGACGATGACAGACAGTGGCCACAGGTGAATAATGAAGCTATATCATGAACTGGTAGAATAAATTAATAACACATTTAATTTAAGAAGGACATGTAAAGCTGTACTGAAGACCTAGCTATGTGTGGTCTAACTGGCATCTCTTCAAAACGAGTTTGTTAATGAATTCTGGTTTCACTTAAAAAGTTCAAAAATGTCTTGTTTTCAACCCCAAGACCCTCATTGATCTACCAGCGAAATGTTAAGTAAATTGGGCTTGTTACATGGTTGTGTGAATTGTTTGTTGTCAACATTACATACTCGGATTTAGCTAGCATACTCGGATGGTTAGCCTTCTCGCCAGGCCCGTTGCGTTAAGGTACGCAATGTAGGCAGTTGCCTAGGGCCCCCGAGTAGGTGGGGCCCCCCAGGTTATGGACCCAACAGCAACGACGATTTGAAATAGCTTTATAATAAGGCAATGCCATCTTTATGAAGGGCTCTGCTGCGAGGGAAGCAACAGCGCCTCCCTAATGCCCCCTGCTCGAGGGGGCCCCCCTTCCAATAGGTTTGCATCAGCGACAGCAACGTGAAAATGTCAATTGCCAAAAGGTGCAACGACAAATGTAGTCAAAGTACCCCCATCTCGAGGGGGCCCCCCTTCCAATTTGTTCAACCGTCAAATCCAGCGCAAATACAAATTGAAGATGAAGCTACATAATCTCTCACTGGATGTTGCGCAGACGCCAGTTTATATTACATTTTTGGCTCAAGACAGTTGCTTTTAAAATAAAAGTTAATCTTGAAGGCGACATATTAGGCTACTCTCTGTACTGCAACCAAACTGTCCCAGGCCAGTTGACATCGCACAGACAGCGAGATGCTTCATTTAGGCGACAGTGTTATGTTTTCAAAAACATCCGTGAAGGATTATCCATGTGCTGTAACAAGCACTGGGCAAACGTCGATTGTTCCATAACGCATCTTTTTTCGACACGGAACTGTTTTGAATGTGGACAAACGCAAGAAGAAACGAATGAACAATGTGCATATGCATATGACCAATATTTCGGATAACACGAGTCACACAAGTGCGCTGGGATAGCTAGCCTACATTGTAGCCCACTTTCTTGCTATTATATGGATTACACATTGAAATTTGGGACCATGATTCTGGAAACTTGTGGATGACAGTGACAGGTTGGGATACATTCTGCGGTCAAGACAACTCAAGGTAAGGGCACCGGGGTATTGGTCCCCTATAATTGACACAGCTGTCAACCACGGAGTAACGTAGGTGGTTGTTCAGTGATCCTTGGTCGCTACAGAGTAGCCTATTTGTGTGTGCTGCGGTATTACTAACAATTTTGGATTGTATTTTCAAATGCGTGGTGGATGCAATACGAAAAAAAAATCTCGTCGGGGAGACCCCCCCTGGCTTGGTTAGAATTCTTGCTACCAATATCACATCCCCCCAAACCCCCCACTGTGCCTGCTCATTCGTTTTTCAGCCTTGAGTTTCTGGACTAGGCCTATTGTTTTATGATTCAATAGGTTTTGCACAAATGGAGCACCCTTGGTTAGCTTTTAAAAGTGGTTGGAAAGATTAGACCTTTCTTTATTTGTGATTGGCAATGCAGATCATGATTTTCGTGGTAGGGTCAAAAAATCTGATTGGGCCATATAGGCATACTCTCATGTGAGACAGGCCAGGTTAAACTGAACATTCAATTAGCCTACTTCATGAGCGGAGCCTACTGAATGGAATGGGCTATATTTGCCCAGGTCTTTCTTCATAAAGTGTCATAAAAGGAACTGTAGGGACTAGTTATCATACTAGATTGCATTTCCTCACAGGAAATGCTGGTGTATGCTTGCTCTTTATGCATTCATTGCCCTTCATGCATGTGTTGCCCTGCCACAACACTGTCTATAAGGTGACTTCTTGTTTGTTCCATTAGCCACATTCTATGGTTTTACATTGTGACATTGTGTTGTAATGGTAGGCTATGTGACAATGACTGAAGTGCCATCCAAAAATTGTCTGGCCCCTCCGAAACCCGAAACAGAAGTTCTGGCGCCGTGGCTACCCTGTCAGGTAACGCAACCCCCAAAACCCCCCACCCCCGCTTACAAAAAAAAAACCTAGGGCCCCGACAACCCCTTTGCCTAGGGCCCCCAAAATCCTAGAAACGGGCCTGCTTCTCGCCTTCTAGCCTTCTCACACCCACTCAATGCAAAAGCTTATGCTCAAGTTGGGTCCTAAGGGGGCATTGTCCCCTACTTCTTCTTCTCTTTTTGAGGTGTTTGTGCAAGACGTGCGCTACCGCCATCTACAGCGCTAAGGGGACTTAATTGATTCTCAACCTCAGGTCTCCTAACCGAAGGTCTCCTAAAGGGGCGTTCACCCGACATAAAATGGGAACCGGAAAAGAAACAAAATGACGCTTCTTGTTAGATGCACCTTCTTTGCTAGTAGCACTCTACCAACTCTTTTGCTGCAACTTATTTCATGTTTATATGTGCTTTGGAGGCTGAGATATTTAGGGAGAGGCCACCTTTTCCCAAAAAGGGTTAACCTGGTCTACTACTGAATCAGCTTCTTAGTATACCCCCAGGACAGATTCAGTTTTAATATACAGTATATTTTGCAGAGAGTCACATAAACACACACACACACACACACCTAGGCATGGGTTTGTTGCATTGATTGGCAAGGAAGAAATGAGTGGAGCATATCCTGTCCAGCAAGAGCAGTTGTAGCTTCCAATGGTGTTTGTGCAGGTTGAGTTTCCACCACATGGATCTAAATTACATTCATTTTCATCTGCATTGACAAAAATATAATTTTCAGAATGTTCAGGATATTTCAGACCATAATCAGCGTATTTATACATACGTGTAAATGCCTGTGATGTGACACTAACAGTCAGAATATCAATGTATGCAGGTGAAGAAGACACACCTATGCATGGGTTTGTTGTACTGATGGCCAATGATGGATTAGTTGGAGTATATCCTGTCCAGCAAGAGCAGGCAAAGCTGCCATTGGTGTTGGTACAGGTGGAGTTCATTCCACACAGACCCTGGTCACATTCATTCACATCTACAGCACATAGAGTAAGGACAACATGGTGAACGTTATTATTTAAGCCATTACTCCAAAACATAAAATGTAAAGGTGAAAAAACGCAAAGCCTTGTGAAAAATTGGTGTAACATTTTGCATATAAAATGAAAATAAAGCTTACCTAGACATTGGTTACTTTGACTGATTTCACAAGTTGGATCTGAGACATTATACCCAGGCCAGCAAGCACAGCTGTGTCCGCCAAACTCATTACTGCAGTTGGAGTTCGGACCACAAACCGCATTCTGACTGCAGACATCTGAGCAGGTGAGGAGAAGATGCCCCAGGTTGTTAGGTTACTACTTGTATGACAGAAGATGCTGGCATCATACGTCAAGGCACTTCCCTAGGCCATTATGGTCCCTCAGCACCTCACAGAACACAGAATGAATAACAAAATTCTTCCTCTGTATTAGCAAGGCCGTGCCCTCCTAGTGATGCAACACTTTCAGCGTTGCTGATTTGAAAGTCGACGATAATCAGGCTACCTCTGTATTTACTCGATCCCACATGTGAGAGGAGGCAGCCATGAAGTCCTTGGACTCAAGTGTATATGTGAAGAATTGAACCTGTAACCTGTGCAGTGAGCACTGATATAAAGCGTGCAGTATGCAATGGTCCGCACTCTTAAAAACCCTTTTCTTTCTTTCTTTTTTTATTCGATGGCAGAATCCCAAGATCTCACTAGTCAGGGTCGAAATATTATTTGGAATAAAATAAAACAAATAAGCATGATTTCAAACATGCAGACTTCTCACTGAAAAAAACAAAAAAACAATGAAATGTACTTTGTCTTAGCAACTTGATCAGGCATGCGCACAATCTTCATCTTCAAATCAGTGTGCATTTTGAGACACACATTGTTACCTTGCCAACATTAGTTTTATTTTCAGTTATTCATTGCTCAGTTCTGTACTTTAGTACCTTTTTGACACAGCGGCGTTTCACTTGGGAGAGAGTTGATACAATCACACTGCTGGTTGACGATGTCATTGCAGGCCCCATAGGTGGCACATGTGTTGTAGAACAAAAAGTACTGCTCTTCGCATCTGCACTGGTACTCAGTTCCATTATGGGAGCACACTAAAATTGAAATCATACAACACATCCAATGAAACACAAAGATACTGAATATCAGGCCAATGAATATTTAAGTTCTATAGAGAACAAAAGATGTATGTCTTTATGCCTTTACACAATGCCACAAAAACAAGGAAAAGCTAATCGGGCTAACCTTTTTGTAAGAAATAAACTAAAATAAATGCAATAGAGGATAAATCTTACCTGTTGAGACCTCAACCTCGCTGACATTATTGTTACTTCCAAGTTGCAGTGTTGTGGTCACATTTCCCCCAAACGATCTCAACTCATCAACGAATGCCAGAAGAGAAACATTTACATCAACCTCGAGGACATAGCTTATGTCTTGTGTAGCTGGAAAGTGTAAACATGTTCAGTCAAAATGTTGTTATCCAAATTATGTAATTTTGACACACACACACACACACACACACACACACACACACACACACACACACACACACACACACACACACACACACACACACACACACACACACACACACACTTGATGGAATTTAGATTATTCAGCTTGCTTGCTTCAGTTTTAACAGTAAAGATCACATTAGAGAAGCAGTAAAAAAAGAATTGGAAATAATGTCCCTGCAATTATTTTGTGCTTGCATAATTTAACTAATATAAAACAGTTTCATATGAAATAAATGACTCAATATTTGTACATACCAGATCGCTTTATTCTGTGGTGGGGGTTGTCTGATGACTGCAACTTGAGAAAAAACAAAACAATATTGGGACTAAATTCAAGGCTTCTGAATATGTCTGTGATTATCCTCATTCGTCCAGGTCAGGCTATCCAAATAATTCAGCTCTAAGCAACTGGACGTGTAGGTCGAAACACGTCGGGCAGTCTATTTGCCTTCGAAAAAGTAAAAAATAAGAAACCGGAGTGCCACAGTTTCCTGCTCTTTATTTTTTGATACCAGATTTGAAATGTCAGGCTAAATATTTACTCAAATCATAAGAATTGACAAAATAGGTAACACTTTATTTTAGGGATACATCTATTATCACTAATACATACAATGTGCCTGTATAAGTAACATATCAAACATTTGTTAGGCATGTATTCGCAAATGTCTTATTCATGCACAATAAGGGATTTATTACCAGTTTATCCTTAGTAAGGACCTTGTAGGCCTTAGTGTTTGCTTAGTACATGCCTTACAAGCTATTTATGCAGGCATTAACATTGTATGTATTAGTGCTAATAGATGTATCCCTAAAATAAAGTGTTACCACAAAATACATTTTTAAAATTGTTCTACCTCTATGCGAATCCCACTCACACCTCACAGCACTCTTCAAGAAAATGGGAAAGGTCTTTTCAAGCGTCTCAGGGTGAAGGTAAACCAGTGACCCAGGACCAAGAACCATGACGATAAGAATCTGCGTAAGCCAGCATAACTTAAACAAACCAGTTTGCCAGTGAGTACACACAAGTGCCACACCTTTTAGCCATTTGCCAGTGTATTACTGATGGTATCATCACTTTTGAGAAGCTCTGTACAGGTAGAGGAGTAATCGTGATAGAAAAAAAGTGTGGGTCTCGGTTTGCTACACAGTCTCACCCCAAGTAGTCAATATCTGAGTACCTATGACCAGACTGCAATTTTTGACATCTTGGGTATTCACTCCACGTCACATTTTGACTATGTCCTCAAAGGCGCCCCCTTGTGGCAGCATAACGTCATTGAGGTTAGGTTTAGGAATAGGTTTAGGGTTAGGCCACATAGTCAAAATGTGACGTGGAAGGAATACCCAAGACGTCAAAAATTGCAGTCTGGTCCAAGGTAGTCAGAAATTGACTACTTGGGGTGAGACTGCGTTGAGGTTTCAGCCTTCTCACATGTCTCATGCAGTAGCCAGAATGCTGAAAAGTGAAAGTATTAAATTACAGGTGATAACAAGCCACCAATTCTTGTCTGCTCTTCCCACGACGTGACTAGGGCTGGGCAATTTCCCCTCACAAAAAAAGTCTCAGATTGTTTCAGAGAAAACTCAGCAGAGTAGAATAACAAAGTCTGCAGTAATTCTAAAAAGCTGAACAAAATCAGTGTGCACTGTATGTTTTACATCCAAATCAAGATGTATGGGACTCGACAAAAAAACATGAAAACACGACGTGGCTTTCAAACTCAATTCGTGAATCAAATAGATTTTTGCCAGGCCTACCCTTTCCAGAGAGGTATGATTAACGACTCACACACTGTACTCAACTTTAGAAAGGTGGCACTAATGACTCTCACACCCTATAATTTGTGAAGGGAGTGGTCTGGTGTAGAGAGGTTTATAGGCTAACTCTTAACATCCGCCAATACAATACAATACATCAACTCCAAATGAAGAAGCTCCACGGTCTTAGAAGAAGTCAATTTGCTTAGAGCTGAACTCTTAAAAAAGATTCAAATGCATTTCGTCCTCCTCTTAATAAAAATTGTGAAAGCATAACATCTGTCATATGAAGTTAGGAGGCAGCACCAATTAGTTTCTTAATCTGACAATAGCCTTGCAGTATGCTTACCTGGAAAGAAAAGGTGGTTTCAAATAAAGCCCCAGTGACGATGCAGCCGATGACTAAGACAAGGATGGAGTCTGCCCTCAATACTGCCATACCTGTTCATATTGAGGAGCACAAGTTTAGTCTGTTCTTCAAACACTCACACCATTATGTGATGAAAAAAAGTTTGCCATTTGTTGGGACTCAGGACACTCCCCAACTGCAAACAAACAGTAATGCACAGTACACTAAACATCTCTGAACATGATGTTTTCAAATGGTTGGATGATTTCTAGCTAAATACATGGGATCAGAGTGGAAGTGTCTTGGGAGTGGACTCTGTAGCTCAGTGTGCTAAGGTGCCATAACTGCCCTACAAAGCAAACAGGCAGTAACTGCCCTACTGTTGAGTTATTGTGCATTTTAATGGCATTTTTAAAAATCAAAATAGGAAGTAAAATAAAATGATTGTCTGTAAAAAATGTGGTAATATAACGTACCAAAACTGCCACATGTACACATTGTACTCAGTTTAGAGCTCAGGGATGCATTTCACGAAAGCGTAGCTGCTAACTACGTTAGCTACTTTGTTGTTTGCAATGCAAATTCCCATTGGCAACTATAAGTTGCTAAATGGCTGAGCGCTATGTTTTGAGAAACAAACCCCTGCATTGCTACTACCTTTTTGCTTTGTAGGACAGCATAAACCCGGGAGCCCGGGTGCAAATCCGGTCCAAGGTCACTTCCCATTCCTTCCCGATCTCACTCCCCTGCTACTTAAAAAAAAAAAAAAAAAGTCTTCACTGTCTTCCCATAATAAAGGCAAGAATAAATCCCAAAAGCCCAAAAAGGTATTTTTTTCTTTTAATAATATTTCTTAGAATGTATGGTCATAATCAGTGGTGTAGTCTACGTAGAACGCGGGTATACGGAGTATACCCACTTCTAAATTTCAGGGATTTCAGTATACCCACTTAAATTGATTGATCCATTGTTTTGAATAGCACAAATATACACAGTAGCCTATACCCACTTAAAAAAATGCTCAAATATACAGTATACCCACCATAAAAAGTAGACTACACCACTGCTCATAATTAATTGTAGAGCTCTCAGCTGGCCCAACAAGCCAGACTATGGCATATGTTCTGTATAGTCTGGGGTCAGTCCATAGACAAAGCTGAGGCGTAGCCCCTTAGTGCACGCCGTGTACCTTCTGTGACATGCTGTAATAAACATTGAAAGTTAACTACTATAGTACAACACTACTATGACAGTGCACAGGGCCTTTAGAAATGCACTACCACTTGGTCATTGCCATTCTGGTAACAGCAAATTTATAATGTTGTGTCTTAAGGTGTTAAACAGCTTCTGCAAGCAATCCACCATTATCCATGGTTACTTACAAGCAGGGCTCTAAAGTAGCATCCGCCTAACCGACCAAATGCTGTTGATAATTCAGTTTGGCTGGTAGAACAGCAGATTTACTAGCCACTTTGATCACAATATTGAGTGTGTGTTTCACTAGTAAGATTAACATCTACAAGACATTTTGGCTAATGATGAAAAAAGATCATTTAGAGCCCTGTTTACAAGGGTGATACCATTACTATTTTGGTAGCAGTTGCTAGTGCTAAATCATTCAGAAGCATTATGGGAAGCCTAATATGAAATAGCAGGCCGAGAGTCCAGTGGGAGCATGAACAATTTTGAAATGGGCGGAGTAATAGGCTCAATAGGCCCGCAGAGCCCTGTCTTCACCATGCTAAATCCAGCCCACAATGACTGACTAAGTATGCAGATGGGAAAAAACCCTCACTTCACAGACAGAGCACTGTGAGTGAACTGGACACCAGCCTGATGACGAAAATGGTATTATCCCCTATGGTGCGACCTAACTGTTCCAATTAGATAGACTGCCTTTATTGTCCCCAAAGCGAAATTTGTGCTCTCCACAGGGGTGCTGTCACAGCAGAGCATGGGCGTAGACTACTCCACAGCAAAGAAAACAGTGAATGAGCACAAACGTTTATACTATACAGCAAACCTAGGGCAATAGGTGACCACATATAGGTTATTGTTTCTCAACGGGGGTGCTAAAGCCCCCCAGGGGGTGTTGGGGAGTCCTAGGGGGGCGTTGAGAAGGATGCAGCTACGTGGGGGGCGGGCTTAGTTCCCATTGAGGGGCATTGATCCATTTTAGTTGTCAATAGGGGGGCATTGGCAGGCTTGTGGTGAGGTCAAGGGGGCATTGGGAGGCTTATGATGATGTTAAGGAGGAGTTTGTTCAAAAAAGGTTGAGAACCACTGACATAAGCGTTAGTCAAAAGAGGTCAGGTTTCTTCTTCTTTCCAGCCAAGTGCATGTAATGGAAATGAGGAAATATGTCATCCTGATAAACTCTGAGGCCTTCCACTGATATACTACAGTACGCACAGTCTCATTGGAAAACTGTGACTCAGATATGCAGACCTGGAATTCCCTCAACTGGTTTGTGCCTCCATTCAGTCTGTAGTTTGGTGCGCCATTTCAAACAAAATCAATCATTTTCTACTGTATATATTTTATATTTGTATTTTTTACATGTTTTACCTGTTTTTTTCTTTTTTACATTGAGTGACTGAGAGGGAAAGCACTCTTCAAGAAAAAAGAAAGGTATTTTCAAGCGTATCAGGATGAAGGCAATCCAGTGACCCAGGACCAAGAACCATGACGATAAGAGTCTGCGTAAGTCAGCATAACTTAAACAAACCAGTTTGCCAATGAGTACAGACAGGTGCCACACCTTAGGGCCGTTTGCCAGTGTGTTACTGATGGTATCATCACATTTGAGAAGAGCTGCACAAGTAGAGGAGTTATCGTAATAGAAATGTGGGTCTAGGTTTCAGCCTTCTCACATGTTCCCATGCAGTAAATCTGGAATGTTGAAAAGTGAAAGTATGAAATTACACATGTTAAGCCACCAATTCCTGTCTGCCCTTCCCACGACTATAGATTCCAGATGAGTTTTTCCTATGAGCACTTTGAAACATTTTATGACTTGCACCATATAATTCTTTCCAGGACATTTGTTTAGATGGTGGTACAAGCTTAATGAGCTGTGCACACACTGGTTTGAATGTTGTATGAGCTCCTTCACACATACAGTAGTGGCATGGGGCATAGGCTGCAATATGCTTGGCAAAACTTACCAAGTTTAGTACTGGCAGGTAGTGGCAAGTTGACACTGGCAAGTTGACACTGGCAGGCATGATAGTAAATCTGCTTTTGTGTGTGTATGTGTCCAAAATGAAAAATGGTAGGCCTACATTAGAATGAACTAGTACTGATATATTGATGTATCAATTAATGTGAATCTTAATCAAATTAAAGAATGAAAGAAAGAAAGGAAGGAAGAAAGCAAGTAAGACAGAACTAAATTAAACGTATTCTTTTCTCGGGGGAAAAAAATAACATTCTGTCTTTTGGACTCTAATGATGAAAAAACATCCTATTCAGTGCACATGCATTACACAGTCTTCTCACACCTAAGTGTGGTGACCTTTTGTTTTACATAGCCTATTATTCATAATGAATTTTGCAAACGAAAAGGTTTCTGTGGCTTGGTAAATAATCCCAAATAATTTTAGAAGCAAAATATACATTATGGCCACAAAATAAGCCCACATGGTAATTTCATGGGCAGTGTTGGTGGCATGCAGCGATTGTATACTGTAAACCACCAAGTCGGCTGGTCATTAGGGCAGCAGTTTGTTTTTGAAGTGTTTATACATGAAATACTCAGTATCTGATATGGTATGTCTCTGTGTTACACTGTACACAATGCCTGTCCAAAAACAAGTCACCACCAAAAAGAGGTCCCATTCCAATAGTTTACAAGACCACCTTTAGCTTTGACTACGGCACATACATTTGCTGTGGCATTGTTTTGATAAGCATCTGCAATGTTACAAGATTTATTTCTATTCAATTTTGCATTAAGGTTTCGCCAAGATCTTGCATTGATGATGATCATCTGACTGCTGTGCAAAGCCTTCTCCAGCACATCCAAAATATTCTCAATGGGGTTGAGGTCTGGACCCTGTGGTGGCCAATCCATGTGAAAAAAAAGATGAACTCACACTCCCTGAGCCATGCTTTGAGCCCGGTGAATACTAACGTTGTCATTTTGGAATATGTCCTCGCCATCAGGAAAGAAAGAAATTGATTTAATAACCATTGATTGAATAACCTGATCATTCGCTGCACTTAGGTAATCAGTTGCCCAACCTAGAACTGAAAATGTTTACTTGATCACTGATGCCAATGATCTGAAGTTCTGAACCCTCTCAGACTAAAATCTTAACCATGACGACGGGATGGGCCCCTGTTATAAATTAGCTGATACCAGAATGGCAATGATGAAGAAGTCATAATGTATTACTCACTACTGGTCCTGTGGATTGTCATAGTGGTGTAGTACTATGGTAGTTACGTTTTTGTCTTTTTCAGTGACTATTACTGAGTTCCACTGGTGGAATAGCGTGCATTAAGGAGCGACGAAATGAAAAGTAAGTCATTGCACCAGAGTGGCCCAGGGAGAATGATACATCATTTTCATGCATGGACAGGCAGTGTATACCCAAATTCCCATCATATGACGGCAAATTACACAAACGGAAATTAAAGAATTAAAGAAATACTGTGTATAAATTCATTGACATAGTAATTATGGTATCCATATAGACCACTTGTAAAAAAAGATAACATTAACTGAAAACTATCTTGTATGCTAATACATGAACATGAACAGTGGTTTATTTGGTTTATTTGCAAAGTGCATTCATTATAAAGTTAAGAGATGACCTGAGCCAGATTATTAGAGGCTAGTTTCCTTCTGCAGTCCCTGGGCAGGTGAAAAACATAAAATACATGGCTGGCACTACTAGTCAACTACAGAAAAAATAATACCACCAACCACATAGTTTTGGGAGAATGATTAGCAAAAGGCATACTCACTGTGACAGCTGTGTTCCTTTGGGTCATTTCATTTCAACGAGTGTGTTGTGTTGTGGCCAGTATCCCTATCAGACAGTACCTACACTAGCCGTCCATGCCTGAGAGAAAAAAAAACATGACTTAGAGGAAAGAAAAAACAGACTGGTTAGACTTGTTTGTTTTCAAGAGTGACATCACATGTAGGCCTACATACCTGTGAATTGATAGCACTTGGCCAAAGTGATATCTACTGTTTGCAGATCAGGAAGTCTATTGCAGACATTGTTGTCTTAGGTGTCATCTGAAAGGACATGCTCAGAATAGGGATAACAGCAGGACCAGACTTCAATATAGCCATTCACACAGGCAAAACGTGAAAAAAGCACCGTAAACGACAAGTAACAGATTTTACTTTGAAATTGTTATGGTATTTTTTAATATTAGAGAAAAACTAATAAAATAAATGTAGGGGTTGTTGTACTCTCATATCAGCTGTAATACATGGACAACATAATCACTAATTGTATCACTTTAGGAAGCATTAATAGTGAATTTATGCAGGTTTTGATAGTTTTGGTCATCAAAAACGATTTGCATAATGTAAGATAAAAGACCTGTAAAGTCAAAAAGATGAATAAATAAAGTAGTATTTCCATGGATATGAATACATACCAAGAACTAGTGTTTTTAGATATTTTATGGCTGAGTTTTGTTATCACGGGTCAAAAATGAACCGAACACCACAGGTGTATGCAGCTCATGAACACAACACAAGGGTTAAAACAATACATCTTTGTGCTGTGTCCAAAATCAACAAATCACAAATGCTTCGAGGAAGTGCCTCTATCTACTGCCGAGAATTATCCTACCCCCTCCCATGCCAGCCAGCATTCTAGTGAAGGACTCGTTTTGCTCATTTGGCTGGGTTGAACTTGTGGCATAAATATGCTACTGTCTAGAAGTCATTTAAAAGGATCACTACAGTAAATATATGTACATGTTGTCCTAAAAAAATGACCTTGCTTGCTTTGTTTGTGTGCTTATTTATATACATATTTTTCCATTAATCCATGCATCCATCTATGCATTAAAATTGTAATAACTAATGTGTATTTTATATATTACAATAAATTGTAATAAATATTTTATATTTTATACATAAATGTGGTTTGATTTACCGTTGGATTTACCATCTTCTTCATAAATATGATTAAAAATATAATGTGATTTTAATGTCAGGCCAACGACTGCCAGCTTTGCGGAGTTACATGGATGATGTAACAAGCCTGCTGCAAACACCTCCGCCTACTGCCAGGCTCTTAAAGAGGTTTGAAGAACTCCTCGGAATCCAACAATCAAAGCCTCGCGCAGTGTCTCAATCCGGACGGGAGCCATGGAATCATCTCATCTCCTTCACACTCCTTCAGTTGCCACTAAAGTCTATCAATGTGTAGACCACGGACAGGAGAAGGTGAGGCTCATACTAAGAGAATCTCACCCCTTTGTGAAAAATGCAGTCACTTGCATGAACAGGGCATAAATGGAGGACAGAAAAAAAGGCTGTCGATCAGGTCATTAGCAGGCTGAAGCACAATGAAGTTGTGGGCAGGACTCAATCAGGGAGAGCAGGCTTTGGGTGGGGAGCAGCACCCACGTTCAGGTCCAAAGCCATAAGAAAGGAGAAGACAGAGCTAATGGTAACACTTTCTATGAAGCCCATATCTATAGCGCATTATGAGTGCATTTCTAACAAATTACAATGCACATTATAATTACTTACAACACATTGCGACTACACCCATGATGTTTCATGATGTTTTATGTTAACAGTTATGAATAACCATGAATCTAGGTTAAAATGCTTTATACATCTAAGGGTGTTATGAATGCTCATGATTGGTTATAAACTACAGGCTGCCTGAGGGGGCGTATAGTACATTATGAGTACTTATACCCCGCTATGCACAGACCTGGATGATAAACTGTCATAAGGACTCACAAGATGCTATAATGTTCCATGTGAGATCATAAGTCGTCAATGTGTGCTCTAAGTAAAGTGAAGTTCATATGGATGCATCTATAATGCACTGTATAATGCACATCTATAATGCATCATAAGCCCCATCAGCCAGACTGTAATTTATATCCAGTCACGAACACTCATAACACCCTTGGATTTATAAAGCATTATAAGCTAGATTCATGGTAATTCATAGCTGTTAACATAAAGCATCATGAAACATCATGGGTATAGTCGTCATGTGTTGTAAGTAATTATGATGCGCCTTATAATTAGTTATGAATGCATTCATAATGCGCTATAGATATGATTGAAGAGGACTTCAGGAGCCAGGACGAGCAGTACAATATCAAGCCACTCAGCCAGCTGCAGCAAGGGCAGACGTGGCCTAGTGGTTAGAGAGTTGGTCTTTCAATCTAGGGGTTGCAGGTTTAAATCCCCCCTTACCTCTCCCTACATCTCCATCCATGACTGTGCCATTGATCGAGGCACCTAACCCCACATTGCTCCAGGGCCTGTAACCAATACCCTGAATCAGGGCTGGACTGACAGTATGGCATACCGGGCATTTTCCCTGTGGCATCCCACTCAAAGTGCAACAAAGATTGCGTGCATAATGCTCGAGCACTGATGTCACTTTTACCTCTTACTTGAAAACCTGCTGCGAAGTATTGTACCCCAAACACAATTTCGTTGCCTTTTTGACAATGACAATAAATTCTTGAATCTCTTGAATGTACTGTTGTATTTGCATTATTGTAGCAGCACATCAACAGGAAAAAAGGGTGAAAAAGGTTCATGGCATGCAACAGGCAGCTGCTAGTGAAGAGCCTTCATTGGACACATTTTCGAGGGCAGTCATGGGTAAGCGGTTAGGGTGTCAGACTTGTAGCTGGTTCGGTTGCCAGTTCGACTTCCGACCCGCCAGGTTGGTGGGGGCAGTAGTAAACCAGTGCTCTCCCCCATCCTCCTCCATGACTGAGGTACCCTGAGCATGGTACTGTCCCACACTGCTCCCAGGGGCGCCATTGGGAAAACTTTTTGGGATGTGTGTGTGTGTGTGTGTGTGTGTGTGTGTGTGTGTGTGTGTGTGTGTGTGTGTGTGTGTGTGTGTGTGTGTGTGTGTGTGTGTGTGTGTGTGTGTGTGTGTGTGTGTGTGTGGATTGTCCAATACACTTTACTTGTACTAGGCCTACTGTGATGTTGTGAGGAATCTTTACCCCTATCATACTCTGTACACTGCCTGCTTTATGATAATGTAACCCATTGTCTTCATGCACCGTAGCAGGATCTATGTTCTACCTTGATTACCTTGAAATATGTCTTATTTCTCTTACTTCTACATCACAATACTATGATGACTGTACTATCTGTCAACACTCATTTCTGATCATGTTGATCTTGACTACCTCAACTCAGAGAGTAGGGCCTATGTGTAAACCAACTCACATAGCATGGTTTTGCATAATTGCCGTTTGTTTTTTTTACGTTTTTTTATTTTTATTTTCACCCCTGACTATTACCTCTGGTATATGTGTCTTGAATGTCCTTGTGGGCATTATGTGTATTTGTGTTAGCTGAATTTCCCCCCAGGGATCAATAAAGTTACTCTACTCTACTCTACTCTATACACACACATTCCTTATAACTGTGATGGGATGCATCATGGCTATGTTTGAATTGCTACACTAATATGCCACAAGATGGCAGCATTTTCTGAGAATTTCTCTACACAGCCTTCATACCAAGCACAAATGGGCATGCATGCACGCACACGTGTCCACGCACACACACACACACACACACACACACACACACACACACACACACACACACACACACACACACACACACACACACACACACGCACACACGCACACACGCGCACACACGCACACATGCACACACGCACACACATGTTTGAATACAGATCCAATGGAAATATACTGTGATGTGACATACAATTCCAGTTGTACGCACTTGTTTTGCATAATCGACACAGTTGCAATCCCTGCAAAACAAGTTTATGTTCTCAAACCAAGTTTAGGCTCGCAAAAACCTCCTTTGTATTTGACATCAAATGTATTTATTTTTACTCCGTGTCAGAACTTTCGTTTAGACCACTGAGGTCCTCTTCACTTTAAAAACGTGCCATTAGTTTAGTCCTTCGTTGTCATCCTTGTCATCAGCTTATTGAGGTGTTGAAGAACGGAGATGTTCTGCCGACAACTCTCTGTCTGCCGCCACCGAGTCCTTCAGTTCTTTCCACCTTTGCCGGTCCTCCGCACTGAGTCTTGACTCTGCGTAGCGCAGTGCACAACGTACAGGGGATGCCAGCAGCACCAGGACCATCCTTGAGAAAATGGCATACAGCGTTGACATCAAGTCCCCCAGATGAGTGGCAGCATCGTTCAGGACAAGGGCAAACTCCAAGGTCAGCATAACGATAACGTTAAAAGAATATTTCTGGAAAAGGATGTAGAACCAGAGACGTAAAAGAGTCTGCACGACTGGCAGCGTATCCATGATGACCCGCAGGAACTCGAGGCCCACCTGGTAGAACTTGCTACGGATTGGACGGAGTTGTTCTGTTGCCTGTCCTATGGGGGTAGACATGGAGATAAAAAAAATAAATGAATGAATAAAAATGAAATATAAATATGCAAAGAGCTATTCTCATCAACAAAATATAGATGTATTTTTTAAAACATGTATCCACTTACGGCATCCCCAATTTAATTTATTTGCATTGTCTTTGCTATGAGTCAAGCCTGTTTGCAGGGCAGGGTTCTTTTCTCTTGTCTCTTTACATGCATGGGTTCTAAATGTGTTTCCCCTGACTCAAACAATTTTGCTCAGGTGGTTGGCTGCCAGTGTCTTGACCCTCCTCACAATATCGTGTTTACAAACACAGTGAACCCATATCTGTGTTGTATGTAATGTGTTTACAGTATGTACACCCGTTCCTCCTAGATCAGTAAGGTATCTCAAATGGATGTACACTCTCTGATATAGGCCAGGGTATTCATTTACTCAAGCATGTCCAAGGCCCCAACGCTTTACTGAGACCAGGCTGTAGGTCTAATTAGAGACGTGCTATAGTTACATTTCGTCAAAAATGGACTACCGGTAAATTAGATGTTATGTGTATTCTGGTTACAATATTGAAAAATCGAAGGCATAAATCAACATTGTAGTATCAAAATATGATGTTGCTGAAACTATTTAATGCCTACATCGATAGCTGAGATAAACTAGCCTACGTAAAGTAATGCTACGTGACAACGCCAAAAATGTTGACCAACCATACCCAACCATACTCTGGTTAACACAGTTTGTAATGGAAAGCACAAACCGGGCTGGTTTGACTGTGCCACTTAGCACCACTCAGCTCCACACGTGGAAAAACGCCTACATTGCTTCTAATAGCCCAGGCCTACATTAGAGACATGTCTTACCCCAACCACAGTGACATCGGCCACTAGGCGAGGGGTAATTCCAAAAACATGTTAAGCTGTAAACCTGCTGAAGCAAACCTACAGAGTGGTAAAACCTGCTAATAGACGGCCTTCAGCTGTGCTGGGGGGGAGGAGACCGTTTTACAGGCGAACTTAACCTGTTTTGGTACTGCTCCGTCTGTCTAGAACTAGATCATAAACTAAATTTAAACTAAAATTAAAACTGACGCAAGCAAGCTGAATAATCTAAAAAATCCAGCAAGTGTGTGTGTGTGTGCATGTGTGCGTGCGTGCGTGCATGTGTGTGTGTGTGTGCGCGCGTGTGTTTATGTAATGTATGTCATGCCTCGGTCATACTTTTGTAATATCTTTTTACATTACTTTACCCATAGAAATAAACATTCTCTACTGTACAGTATGAGCAAGACAAAATACAGCTAACAAATACATTATCTTACCATCATCGAGACGTAGGCAAATCGCGCCAGTTATTGCACCAATCACCAAAGCTGATCCAGTTATACCCATTCTTGTGAATTTTTCCTCTTCTTTTTTGGGTCAAATTCAATGGGGGTGTCAGTCACCTTAGCACTGCCTGTTATGCACTGTCTGGTGTGTGTTTTCCTCTGCTGTAGCCAAGGTAAGAGGTGGGGACAGGGACCTATTTCTCCACCTGAGGCACCCCTGTCATTCATGCCCAAGCCTCTCCATAGCTCCACCTACACTCAAAAAAATAGGTGGTCATGTCACTGACTTAAGAAACCACTTTGATTGTATTTAACACAGGGGTTGGGAACTTTTTTCATTCAAGGGGCCACTTCAAAATCCTCCAAGGGCCATACTATGAACACAAACCAGGATTTCCCCCTGCTCCAAAGGCCTACTGTATATTGTAGGCAGCTACCTTTAAAACAGACCCCACCTTCTCTTGGTCCCCATAAATATCATTTAATTGTATTGCAAATGTTTTGTAAAGGAATCTTAGAAATTACATGTCATATTTCATGTGCAGCTGCATAATATTTAAATGATATTGGGGGCCGCATAAGACAACCTAGACATAGGTTCCCTGCCCCTGATTTAACACAATTACCCAAAGACAGGACAGTTGAGATAGACAGGACACCCTCAGACAGGTCATCCCCACACACTGAATGGGATTATCCTTTCTATCTCTTTCTCTCTCCCCTCTCTCTTATATCACTGATTCTTGAAAGTTTGGGAAAAAACATGTCCCAGCAATAAAAGTGCTCAATTACATTTTTATGAACAAAATAAATCCAGGTAATGTTTGTTACACAAATGTACAGTTGTTTGAAATATCCAAGTGTAATTGTATTACTTTTCATGACTATCAATCTGCCCACACCCTGTAAAAACTGCTGTCCCAAGGACAAACCATGACATGGAAGAACAAAGTGGTTCTACAGACGGCTCACTGCGGCTCCTGTAAGTTTATTATTTTCTTTTCAATTTTCAACACGTCAGTGTTATATATACAACTGTGATTTAATCGCAGTGTGAGAACGGAAATATAGAAATGTAGTCATCAGCCCCCACTTGACTATTGGGCCTGGAGCCAGGAGGCCTGCGGTAATCCATCCTTGACCGTATCACTTTTGAAACTTTCTCTTCTACAGTCATTGGGTTCATTTTTTAATGGCACATGCTGGAGCAATCTGCGCCACACACATGCACACTGCGACAGCATGAAGCCTCTTGGTTTTGAAATTGTGCCCCCCACAACACTGCTGATTGAAGCTGTCTTCTGCTTCGCTGAAGTCACATGGTGTCAATTCATCACGGGAACAGCTTTTCTGCTGTGCTGCCATGCAGCAGCTCTCTCCTCGCTGCACTGGCATGGGACCTCCTCCATGACATCAGTAATCGGCCCTGATTGGCACTTACGTAAATACTGTAGTACAGTGGTTCCCAACCTATGGGCCGGGGCCCACTGGTGGGCCCTGAAGGTATTCCAAGTGGGCCTTGAAATATTTTTCCAAGAGTAATAATCATATTTTGGTGTGTGTTGCTGTTGATTTATTTGAGTTTTATTCTTATTTGTGTCAGACGTGGGGCCCCGAACATTTTGCAGTGTATTTTCCCACGCCTATCCATGATCTAGGAAATCTCATCCGCACTGCCTGCCAGCTGATTTCATCAAGAAAGAGGTAATTTTTTGAGCAAACATGTGACCCCATTAGACAAATACCAATCTGAGACCTGTCCGGCTGGATGAATACCTGCTTGGGGGGGCCCATGGTCCCACCCCACCTTCCATGGCAATCAGGCCAAGCATGCTGTTTTGCTTCCTCTGAGGACTGGCCTGGGGGGCAGCTATGGCCTGGCTCTCAGTCTCACCAGACCTGTGTAGTTCTGCACAACTTAAGGCACGAATAGAGCAAGCGCGACATGAGCGATTCCAGCGACGGAAGCATCTGACTTTGTTTTGAGTCGAGGGAGATGAGGCAAAAGCCATGTGGGCGACAAGAGCGTCAGTCTTTAGTTGAACTAGAGATGCACCGGATCCGGTTCCGGATCCGGAAAAGGCAGGATAATAGGGTTTTTCACAGGATCCGGATCCGGCAGGATCTTAAGCAGTGGATCCGGTATCCGGCAATTACCTAAAAATCAGGATCTGGTGCATCTCTAGTTTTTTACATAGCCTAGGCTTTTCAGTCAGTCTTTCACAACCCCAATCACTGCATGGAGTGAAAGCCCTTTGGAAGCGGCCGTTGCAGGCAGTTTGTCAGTAAGCCAATGAGTCTAAAAAATAGTTTGAGCCAACATAATAAAAAGGGCCCACGTGTGCGAGTAGACTATGTGTTTCAACCCTTTCGTAGGATCCGGTATCCGGTTCCGGATCCGGCAGGATCTTAAGCAGTGGATCCGGTATCCGGCAGGATCCTAAAAATCAGGATCCGGTGCATCTCTAAGTTGAACTCCATCAAATATTATGCAAATTAGTTATGATGCGGTTCGGCGACAGCTGCTATTGGCAATGGGAATATTGGAATGCTTGCATTCTGCTTTTAATGGACACTCTAGTCGCGTCTATCGCTCTCATCGCTCTTGTGCACAGCAGCAATTCCCTGTCGCTTGAATCTTGTCACGGCCGGTCTATTCGCCCTATTAGAGACTTGCAGACCAGCAGGCACTCCAGCGTGTGCTGAAAACAGCACAGAAAATCACTGGGACACCTCTCCCAGAGACAGCGGCGTAGAATAGGGGGGGAAACCCTGACTCATTCTTAGGGCCCAGACCACCTGGGGGCCCACCGGGGGCCCTCCATTTTCTTCTTTCGTTTTTTTCAAACATTATTTTGAAAACAGTCTCAATACATGTTGGTAATTCATGTAATTCCAATGTTCTCTGGAAATAGGCCTACATCTGTTGAATTGGATACACTAGCCTGCAAATAGGATATATTCTATATCAGACACCCCCATTATCACGCTTTGGTTTAGTCCGCCCGCTCGCAGACTTTTGATTGTACAATATGCGGAATCAACACTCACTTCAAATTAGGCATTAAACGCAGCAGCAGCTTAGCAATGAAAGACGTCTAAAACACCAGGCTTTCACAAAAAGATCAGAAAGGCAAGGGAGAAAGGGGGAAATGAAGGAAAGCAACTGCAGCTGATTTCTTGCAAGAAAGGTGAGCCCAAATGTCAAAATTGCAGCCTACAGGTTATCCAATTCCCATTCCGTGTGGCCGTCTGTGATAGCCAAAGTCAAATAATAAAAAAAATCATTTTGTTGGCTATCATTGTGATAGAACCCATAGGCCTATTTGTCTTTGATATAGGCCTATTCATAAGTGTCCCAAAAGACCAACATGGGTCGATGTTGGTTCAAATATCCAAATGATAGCAAAGCTATTTGTAAAATGAATCCCACTCAATTTCAGAAAATGTCACGGACGTGAAGATGCCCCCTGTCGCAGCAGGTGCAAATGGTGTGAACTTGAGAGAAGCTAATATCCTAGTCTTGAAGAAAAGCAGTTTGCAGTTTGCACCGGGTGCAATGCTGCCCGCCCTGGTCATCAAATTTGCAGATTGATTCTGTCCTCGTAACGATATGAATATTAATCGACGTCATGTTCATCAGTTGCCAATGTCAAGGTGGCGGTGCGAACAGCTGTCAGTCTTGAACCTTCATTCTGCTTTTATTTTGCGGTCTCAACACTCTCAATAGGAAAGCTCTGGTTACTTGGCCATGTCTCTGACCATGTGACAATGCCCGTTATAGCTGAAGTGTGGTAAAATAATGACGAGATTTTGACGGGGCACCAGTCTGCGTTTTGAATGTTGCTGACGCCATTCTATCTGCGCAAAGCGGTTTGCATAGCACAAGAAAAAACAGGCAGAGTAGGCCNACCTCCGTTACTGGCCAATTTAAATCTAACATTATATGCAGTAGCCTAATAAATAATGATTTCAAAGAAATAAATATAACTAGGTTCGGGGTGCCCTGACTTTAAAAGGTTGAGAATAACGACATCAAATCCAAACAGCGATAGGGCTTACTTTTGTTCTATTTACTCTGCTTTACAGGTTTTAAGCGTCATTTCGACGTCAGCTTCTGCCAGTAGCCTAGGCTAAATCACAGCTGATTCTCTGTTGCTTGCTCTCCCAAACCCTGATACGGGCAAACGTGACGTGCGTGCGGGGCAGTGCAAGTGAACGAATGTGTGCGCGAGTGCGTGTGTTTCTGTTCAGCGATGCACATTGAAGAAAGTTCAGTTCAACATATCAATGTCTCATGTGTACAATACATAGTGCACGAAATAATAGGCTAAAAGCATTGAGAAGAGATATTTAAGCATTCCAGTCTCTCTCTCTCCCCCTCACACCATAGTGATGAAGTGATTAAAAGTCATCCCTATGAATATGATAGCCTAGCGTACTTTTCATAACTGGTTGGGGTGTGTGTAGGGGAGCCCATGGAAGAGGTTGTTCCTAGGGCCCCAAATTTGGTGCTACGCCCCTGCCCAGAGATAAGTACCATCTACACCGCACGCTGTTTACAAAGACAGCAGAACTTCTTGCATGACTGACTGTCACCACCCTGCTTATCACCTGCTCCAACTGCTGCCCTCAGGCAGAAGGTACAGATCCTTATAGGCACGTAGTGCAAGACTTTGTTATAGCTTGTACCCTGAAGCCATAAGGCTGCTTAATTCTGTATGTAGTGCTCTTACTCTGGACTGGTGTACTTCTGTGATTATTTAAAGGATAGACACTGATTTGGTAATTTATTCATAGAAGTGTGTGTGTGTGTGTGTGTGTGTGTGGGGGGGGGGGGGGGGGGGTGGGGGGGGGGGGGGGGGGGGGGGGGGGGGGGGGGGGGGGGGGGGGGGGGGGGGGGGGGGGGGGGGGGGTGGGGGGGGGGGGGGGTGGGGGGGGGGGGGGGGGGGGGGGGGGGGGGGGGTGGGGGTTGTTGTATCAACAGCACTGGAGTTAACCTTGAATTGTGGGGAGGGTATCTCATTTATTTGGAGAGGGGGGGGTTACCTACTACTTCAAACTCTGCAGTGTTGTTGCTCCCACAATTTTGTTGCCTTAAATGACAATGACAATAAACTCTTGAATCGTGAGCACGGTATTGGAGTGTGTGTTGGCTGAAGGCATGGCTTTATCAACTATTTGACAGTCCTTGCCACACACAAATTCCTTTGAAACCATTCTCTTATATTTCTCGTATGTGTCCTTTTACAGGATGTTATGAACATTTTGTTTTATGGTCAAGGATAGAAAACTCATCTTTTTCCTCCCAAAATGTAAAATCCATGCAGTAGAGGGTTAATTACAGTACTTTCAGCAAATGTAATTACTTACACATGGAATTAAAACCTGCAACTTCTGGATTCCAAGACCAACTCCATGAACATTAGGCCCTGTCTGCCCATAGGATATAAATATTTATGTAGGCTATTACAATTCTTTTTCATCTCCCACACTAAAAATACGGAATGGGCTCCAGGAGTGTGTGTGTGTGTGTGTGTGTGTGTGTGTGTGTGTGTGTGTGTGTGTGTGTGTGTGTGTGTGTGTGTGTGTGTGTGTATTGTCCAATACACATTGTCCAATACTCATTTCTGGTCATGTTAATCTTGTATACCTCAACGCGCACACACACACAGACACCAAACTGATTTAACGTATTACTTGTTGGATTGCTATATCCATATGATGTCACTAGATGGCAGCATTCTTTGAGAAGAAGAGTCGTCAGTATTTATCAATCTTAAAAAAACAACCCTCAAACACACACACACACACGCATGCACGCACGCACGCGCACACACACGCGCGCACACACACACACACACACACACACACACTTAAAGGACAGCTTTAGTCAATTTCAACATGCAGTTGTGCTCACACTACCCTGGACTTGTCAGTACCTGAGTTTTTTTTTTTTTTTTTTTTAATTTTCTTCTTCAGCCTTTTCCGAGATCCTGGTCATTGTAATGGGGGCAGGGCTTTGTTTACATAAAAAAAAATGTTTTTTATTTATTCCCAAAAACATCCAAAAGGTTATACAACATCAGCAGACAACAAGAAAACAGCGGTTGTAAACAAACGCTGCTCCCATTAGAATAGCTCATGTCTCGGAAAGGGCTGAGCTGAAAAAATGTGGCATCACTGGGTACTGACAAGTCAAGGGTAGCGTGAGCAATACAACAGCATATTGAAATTCACTGAAGTGGTCCTTTAAATCCTTCCTATTTCTGAGCTAGTAGTACTTTCTATGGTTGTATCTGTGTGACCGGTGGTCATGCTAAACTTTTATTCTGACGGGGTAAACGACACTCCCTTTTCATTCCGGTGTGTAGCCTAAATAGTTCCGGTGGAAGCTAGCTAGCAAAACGCTGTCTTCGATGCTGTAGAGTGTGGTGCTTGTACACCGCTCCCTCTGTCCCTCCGTTTGTGGTCGAGCCATCGTACGGGAAAGGTAGGCGTCTGTTACAGGTGGTAACATGAAAGGGACTCAAAAACGGAAATGGAATGGAATAAGATATTTATTAAACAAAGGGGGGGGGTAACAAAAGGGGAGCCGAGCTCCTATGCAAAAGGGTATGAATAGGCTAAACAAAAATACGAAGGGGCCGCGCCCCTGTAGAAAGTAGAAAAGCGGCAAAAAGTCAATGGCTTTCAAAAATGCAAAAAGCAGCAGCTGTAGTCACAACCGGGAAGCAAGGCCGGATGCTCGGAGTCGGAGAGCGATCTGTGGTAAGCCTCCTGTTTTATTCACAGCGCTCCGCCCCACTCCCCAGGTGCCGCCACTGATGAGCGCCGCCGTCTATGGAGGACAATAATTAAATTAGGGGTCCAACAAGGCAGAATTAACAGGGGGAAAAAAACATAAAAAAACAAACTAAACCTGGCGGTAACACCCCCACCACAAAATAGAGACTATAGTCTCTTAAAAAAAAAGAGGGGACAGAAAAGAAATGGGGGGTGCATAGAAATATGCAAGGAATGCATAAAACTATGCACCAACAGGCAAAACGTTCTTTACACTTATAGTGTACACCCAAACCCACCACCATAAACATAAAAGTCAACAGCCGACATTACACAAAACAGACATGCTGATGACGTAATAGGGGACAAGAGGCTTGACCTTGACCCCGAGAACGCAAGCCGAAGCTGCTAGATATTTAAATAGCGACGGTTGTTAAAAGCGCTAAATTAGTCGACAGACTAACAGGACAAAGATGCCATATCGAGATGATCGTCAGAGGCCACAGCTCGGGACAAGGCGTCGGGTACGACGTTGTCCTTTCCGCTAATGTGAGAGATGCGGAGATCAAAGGGCTGGAGCAGTAAACTCCAGCGCATGAGGCGGCGATTGCTGTTGAACATGCGGTTCAGGAATTTAAGTGGGTCGTGATCTGTGTAAACGACGATCGGCTGAGATGACGAGCCCAAATAAACTTCAAAGTGCTGAATGGCCAACACGAGCGCCAGGGCTTCCTTCTCTATGGTGGAATAGTTGCGTTGCGCACGGTTGAACTTTTTAGAGAAGAAGCAGACCGGGTGCTCGTGCTCTTCAGCACGCTGGAGGAGGACAGCTCCCGCGCCAGTATCACTCGCATCGATGGCAAGGCTAAACGGCTTGGAGAAGTCAGGCGCCACCAAGACAGGCGCTGACATCAAGAGAGTTTTGGCATTGTCAAAAGACTTCTGACATTCATCGGACCATAGGAAGGCGGTCTTTGGACTAAGCAAGTCAGTGAGTGGTGAAACGACAGCGGCGAAGTTTTTGCAGAAACAGCGGTAGTAACCCACTAATCCCAAGAATCCGCGCAGGGCACGCCTGTCACCGGGTACAGGGTAACCTTGCACGGCTTCAACTTTGGCCGCCACAGGGCGAACCATGCCACCACCCACTATCCGACCCAAGTAGGAAACGGTTGCTTTCCCGAAGTCACATTTGGCTAGGTTGACCGTGAGGGACGCTGCGGAGAGCCGTCTAAAAACATCATGCAACCGAGCCAAATGTTCAGACCATGTATGGTCATGTAAAACGACGTCGTCTAGGTAGGCATCGCAGTTAGACACGTCGGACAGGACTAGATTCACAAGACGCTGAAATGTAGCACCAGCATTACGCATGCCAAATGCCATGACATTGTACTGCAAAAACTTGTCGGGGGTCACAAAGGCAGAAATTAGTCTTGCTCTGGGGGTGAGGCCCACTTGCCAATAACCCTTCAGCAAGTCTAACTTGGAGACGAACGTTGCGGATCCGATTCTGTCAACGCAGTCATCGACCCGAGGCATTGGATAGCTGTCGGGAACGGTGACTGCGTTCACCCGGCGGTAGTCAGTACAGAAGCGATATGAAGAGTCGCTCTTCAGGACTAAAAGGCAAGGCGAACTCCACGGGCTGACACTCGGCTCGGCCAGCTTGTTGGACAGGAGGTAATCGGTTTCCTGGCGTAAAATGGCACGCTTCGTCGGATTGACCCTGTATGGATGCTGTTTAATTGGGAGACTACTCCCTACATCGATGTCATGCTGTAGTACATTCGTCCTGGAGGGGACATCGCGAAATATCTCCGGGTACTCATTGACTAACGACACGATATCACTTTGTTGTTTTGCAGTTAAATGCGACAAATGGTTTGGCAGCGTTGCCAACATCTCTGAATTTTTTAGTCGGCCCTGGACAATGCAGCGCAAGGGGGCCGTGTCAACATCCTCACTCTCAGCTACTGCGGAGAGTAGGACAACAGGTGAATCACGCGGTGCACGAGTGTGATAAGGCTTCAGCATGTTTATGTGGCAAACGCGAGAGCTGAAGCGCTTATCAGGGGTAGCAATCACATAATCCACATCAGACAGTTTCTTTTCGACACTGTAAGGACCGCGGTATTTGGCCTGGAATACAGACCCTGGGATAGGCATTAACACCAGAACTTTGTCGCCAGCTGCGAAGCTGCGGCTACGGGCTTTTCGATCGAACCGATGCTTCATCTTGTTCTGCGCATTATCAAGATTGGCTCTCGCGATGGCACGAGCGTGGTACAGGCGCGTGCGAAAGTCGCTCACGAATTGCAACAGACTTTTTGGCGGAGCAACACCAATCCAACGCTCGCTAAGCACGGTCAGTGGCGTGCGCAGTTGGTGGGCGAATACGAGCTCGGCTGGACTGAAACCAGTGGATTCCTGGACCACTTCACGAGAGGCGAATAGTAGCCAAGGCACAGCATCTTCCCAAGACGCTCCAGTCTCCAGACAGAACGCACGGAGCATACGTTTGAGCGTTTGGTGGTACCTCTCCAATGCGCCCTGGCTGGCAGGATGGAACGCTGAGGACACCTGGTGGGTGATCTGGAGTGACTGGAGAGCCTTGGCGAACGCTTTGGACATGAAGTTACTGCCTTGGTCGCTCTGAATTTCACGTGGAAGACCAACGAATGAAAAGAACCGCAGCAACGCCCTCACTATAGCTTTGGTGGTAATTTTCCGGAGGGGAATAGCCTCTGGGTAGCGAGTGGACGTGCACATGACGGTTAATAGATACTGGTAGCCACTTTTTGACCTGGGGAGTGGACCGACGCAGTCTATAATTACGCGCTCAAACGGCTGGCCTACAGCTGGGATGGGGTGTAAGGGCGCAGGTGGTATTATTTGGTTGGGCTTTCCAGCAAGCTGACAGGGGTGACAAGACCTACAGAACTCTGCTACGTCACGCCTGACACCTGGCCAAAAGAAATGCCGTTGAATACGATCATACGTTTTACCTACGCCACTATGGCCAGCGAGACCATCATGGGCCATGCTCAGGATGGCGGAGCGGTATTTGGACGGTACCACTATCTGCAGGATTGGCGACGGACAGTCCTCAGATTTCCTCATGAGGACACCATTGTGTAGGTAAAAACCCTCGGAGACGGTGCCCATTTCCGAATCGGAACACAATGAATCGAAACAGGTTACGAGACTATCATCAGCTTTCTGCTGCTTAATCAGCTCAGAGGGGGATAACGAGAAGTCAGGGCCGTCGTGCAGTAATTTCGGGATTGCCGGGTCTAACACAATTTTGCTTTTAGGACCTTTTTCCTTGAGCCTAACGCACGCCTCTGGCTTCAACATGAATGTGTCAGCTAGAACGACGTCTGGGTCCGCCTTGGACTCGACAGCCTTTCTAGCTTGGGCACGCGTCACTACATTGGCGGAAAACACATCAGGATGCTCGCGCTCACATTGATCGGGCGTGTCGGATACCAACGGTGTGGTCACTACTTCGAGCGGCGCATCACAGCTAAACACGTTACCACGGCCAATGTCGTTACCCAGCAATAGTGTGACACCTGGGATGGGCAAAGAGTTATGGACAGCAACAGTCACTTCGCCACTAACAAGGTCAGACCGCAATAAAATACGGTGGAGGGGCATCTTGGATACCCCCTTTCCAATGCCACGAACCAGCACACTACTGCCTGTGGCAGTGCGCGCCGACAATGGCAGGACCCCCTGTAGAAGTATAGTTTGATTCGCACCGGTGTCGCGTAATATGCGTACTGGCATTGGAGAGGCACCGGACACGGACACGGTTCCTTCTAACAGGAATGGTTCATACAGCGACTCGTCTACGGTTGTGACATTATCGGAACAACGCTGTAGGGGCTGAAGTGAGTGCACCAAACCAGCACTCTTAGTGGTAGCATCTCTCGCACGTTTGCGCTTCAATTTAGGGCAATCAGCTATGACATGATCAGGTTTACTGCAGTAGAAACAGCCTGGCTTATCAGAAGGTACAGACGGCGACGTTGTGCCACTGCGATTACTAGACACAGGAGACGATGAGCGATATTTGGCATAGGCACGGTCCTGATGAATGAGAGTATACTCATCCGCCAGGACACATGCAACGGACAGAGTCTTTGGTTTCTGCTCGCTGACATGTGTTGCAACAGAAGGCGGCAAACAGTTGATAAATTCCTCGAGTAGAATTAGCTCGCGTAGTTTTGCTCGGTCATCTGCTTTGACTACAGCACACCAACGATCAAACGAAGTTTCCTTCTTCCGGCCAAACTCGACATATGTCTGATCAGCTTTTTTTCGAAGCTTACGGAATGTCTGGCGATACGCCTCGGGGTTAACTGGTAACCGCGCAGAATGGCATCTTTTACATCGGCGTAGATGACACTATTTGCAACTGGGAGAGACGAGTAAATTTCCTGGGCTTTCCCAGTCAAAACACACTGGAGGAGAGAGGCCCACTGATCTTTTGGCCACGCAAAGTTAGTTGCAACCCTCTCAAAGTGCGGAAAATACCGCTCAACGTCAGTCTCAGAGAAGGGGGGCACCAATTTGATATTCTTCGCCACGTCAAAGACAGTTTTGTTTTTGCTCTTTTCCGCTTCTAATTTTAGGCGGTCGCGCTCCAACTCTAGTCGCTGTTTTGCAAGTTCTGTCTCTAATTCTAAACGTCGCTGCTCGAGGTCTAACTCTCGCAGACGGATAGTTTCAGAGGGACTATGCGGAGCGGAGGGAGAAGTCGGTGATGTGTTTTTGACTGGCGTACGAGGTGGCAATACCCCAGTTTCGGCGAAGACGTCGAAGAGTTTCCTTTTAATGCTATCTTTGGTCTTATGCTCCTCAGTGTCTAACGCGATGTTGTATTGTTTGGCCACTTCCAACAATTCGGGTTTGCAACGAACAGCTGATCAATCACGGATAGTCGTAACAATTCGAGTGTGCATAACAAACCGGCAACTAAACAGGCACACAGATTAACTAAATGCTCCCGAGCCAAGTAGCAGCAAGTCAAGGCCAAATAGGCGTTGAAATGGAGCTACAATCAAGCTACGATCAAGTAGCAACAGGTGGTCAATTAAGACAGGCACGGATGTGCAGACAGGACCACAAAAACAGACTTCCCGAAAAAACAGGCAGTTTGGCTCATGCGTTGGAGGGGGGGACAAGTGGCGAGTGAAAAACCTGGGCAGGGGTGGGTCCTACTCTGATCCTGCTCTAAAAAACAGAGAGAAAACAAGAGCCTGACTAACTACGTATCTTCAGTGGCGTACCCAGCTCGAGGCTTCAGGGAGCCCCCTCCTGGGATAGCCACAAAAACGACTTGAGACGTGAAAAAAACAAAAACACCCAGCCCAAAAACGATACTCACCACAGGGGGAAAAACGCAGCACGGCCAAAATGCGAACAAGACAAGGCTACAAAAACGAGGTGATGCGATGCGAGAGGTCTAGGGGAAAATATCCCGGACGAGCCCCCAATATGTTACGGGGGGTAACATAAAAGGGACTCAAAAACGGAAAATGGTATAAAATAGATATTTATTAAACAAAAGGGGGGGGTGAACAAAAAGGGGAAGCCGAGCTCCTATGCAAAAGTCTAGGGTATGAATAGGCTAAAACAAAAATACGAAGGGGCCGCGCCCCTGGTGAAAGTAGAAAAGCGGCAAAAAGTCAATGGCTTTCTGAATGTTCAAAAAGCAGCTGTAGTCACAACCCGGGAAGTGGGCAAGCCGGATGCTCGGAGTGGGAGAGCGAACTGTGGTCATCCTTCCGTTTTATCCACAGCGCTCCGCCCCACTTCCCAGGTGCCGCCACTGATGAGCGCTGCTGTCTGTGGAGGACAATAATGAAATTAAGGGTCCCCAACAAGACAGAATTAAAAGGGGAAAAAAAAACATTAAAAAACCCAAACTAAACCTGGCGGTAACAGCGTCCTTCTCGGTTGATTTATTGCTCTTTTGGGGCATTGTAATATACTTAGTTTGTTGGTTACTGACGCCATTTAACTTAATCGCAGCCCTGTCCATCCGCAACTGGAGTGAACCCAGCTGGCAGTCGGCTACTGTTCTGGAGCTTGTATGCCGAGCTAGGCAAACTCGAGGTAAATATGCGGTCTGTACGTTTCTCTCATGTGTTATGCGAACGTAGTCTCTGTTGTGACTGATGTAATGTTACTCTATCGCAGTATCACTGGTGGCGTGCTTCCACTTTGTGCCCTTTGTGGTTGACTACTTGCGTGCCGCTTCGAGAGAACCAAAGATAAATGTCGCGTTTTCTCTGTCGGCATGTGCCTGAATTTGGCATTTTTTTATTTTAACGTTTATTGATTTGACTTGCATGTGCCACAGTTTCCTTGATGCACGGAACCCAGCTGGAACCTGGCGTGACGCATATCCCGACTTGCGTTTGGCAGACCTGATCTGGAGGTAATGCCTTCATTTTCTGTAAGAGTTTCGACGCTTAGCACTTGACTTGTGTAGGGAGTGGGGGTGCTTCGCAGGTGCGATGGCGGGACTGGCGGCGTGGTGCTTTTGACATCGCGTTGTGGTGTCGCGGTTGCACCTGTGGGAGCGCCCGCATTTCCACAATACACAACTCCTGTTTAATCGATTTATAAATGCCGTTTCTAATGGTAACTTTCTCGTTAAATGTACATAGGAGGAGTTGGTGCCTTCGACTACACTGATGCAGTATCACTAGAGAAGGGGGGCATTACTGTTCTTTTCCCAACCTTTTTTTCTTTTTTTGTCCTTTCGTGTAATAGGGGTTAATGAATGAACAATTAAGTATCATTGGGCGTCGTGCAATATAAAACTAAATTCTTGGAACCTGTTTTGCTGTAGGGAGGGACCAAAGACAAGGTAGTCTAACAAGTGTGTGTGTGAGCGTGTGTGTGCAGTGGCCATCTTGATACTTGCCCTTATGGCAGCTATGTTTTTGTTTTCTTAGTGTGGGGATTTTTGTGTGTTTCTTTTCATTTGTTTTTGTGTATTTTCTTTACTAATCCTGTTTGCTGTGAATAGCTCTCATTGGTCAATCTCTAGTGCAATTCCATATTTTGCACATTTTGCACATTTTGCACATTTAGCACAATTTTGTACCTGTTGAACGATTGCCCTTTTTGAATGCTGTATATATATATTCATGACCTCTATTTTTCATATCTGACTGAGCCCAAGAGGCATATATTTTAAATACAAGGAAGAATGACTAACAGAAAATAAAAAGAACTTTGAATTGTACGACAGTTGCATCTCTTGTTATTCACGTTAACCTGTTGCGGGGAAAGTCGAATCAAGTGTTTGATGGTTGGGTTCTCTCACCCTAACAAATGAGAGTGGCGTAGTCATTAAAAATCTTAAAAATATTACGGTGAAGAGTTAACGCAGGCCACATCTGGTTAGCATTGTGATGAGTAATTTCACTTTTTTAGTTGCTAGACTTGTAGATTCCTTCAGATGGCAACAATTATGTACAAACCCCAACTCCGGTGAAGTTGGGACGTTTGGTAAACAGTGAATAAAATCAAAATGCTATCATTTTCAAAACATTCAATCTATTTATTAGATGGAGAATAGTGAAAAGACAACATATTAAGTGTTAAAACCGAGAAAAAATATTGTTTTGGGGGACATATGTAGGCCTACTCATTTCTAATTTGATAAATCCAACACGTCTCAAAAGAGTTGGGACGGGGACAATAAATGGCAGCAAATGTCGAGGAAGACTAAAAACAAAACAAAAGACAACACTTAACAGTTAAATACATTAACCGATGAGATGATTTTATATAAAAAACAGTGTTAATTCCTATCTTGGACATGATTTCACCAGCTTAAATGGTGGGTGTATTCCTTGTCATGTTTTGCAATGTTTTCCTTTCTGTAGTGCTTACAGTGTGACAGGTCTTGACCAAAAGCCCACCATTTTATCACCTGCTGGTCCTTATGATGGAGCCAAACTGTTAAAACATAGTAGAGAATGCATTTTGACCTTACTATGTGGCAGTAATCGAAGATCTCCCTTCAAAATATAATGCATGAGTGGCTTTTCATGCTGTTTAAAACCCATTTATACCATTCAGCACTGTATTTAACTCTACAGATGAGTGAGAACATCTTAACCAATGCACTACTACACCCGCATGCCATCATGGAGGCTGACTTTTGAAGTTAGCACTAACACAAGTTGGATGGTCCATTTTCACTGTAGCACAGGATGTGCAATGCTCTATTATTGTCAAAAAAATGGACTTCTACAACTTCTGCTGACTTCTGTAAGCAAAGGACAGTTTCCCATGTCTTCTGGGTTTATTTCAAGTGAGCTCAGGTGCTTAGGAGAATGTTACACCCCTGTATCATTTGCATGCATTAAGCATTCTTAATATGGTCAATTTTCAATAGCTCTAGCACTCCAGGAATTAGAGTGAGACTACAGCCAATATATATTTCATGATGTCATGAACCTATACAATGATTTTAGTAACAAAAATATGTCTTATATACACTAAATCGTGGTAAATCAAAGGGAATTCAAAAATGTATGTAATAACTATGGTAATTATTCCCTTTGCATCTTTAATTCTGAGTGACTCAGCCTCTCTGTGATGATCTTATACCTGGACACCTATATTGTCCGTCGGTACAATTCATTTTGAAATGTTCTTCTTTGTTGTTTTATCTTATTTGGATGTTTACTAAATTTCACTGATCCCCGTCCCAACTTATTTGAGACGTGTTGGATTTATCAAATTAGAAATGAGTACATATGTCCCCCAAAACAATATTTTTTCTCGGTTTTAACACTTAATATGTTGTCTTTTCACTATTCTCCATCTAATGAATAGATTGAATGTTTTGAAAATGATAGCATTTTGATTTTATTCACTGTTTACCAAACGTCCCAACTTCACCGGAGTTGGGGTTTGTAGTATAGTTTCACGAATAATGAATTAATTATGAATCCACTTCCCAACTCACACAGACAATAACCTGCCTCTCGCCAAAAAAAACCCCTCTTGTTTCGCCTTCGTCTTCACAATACCATGAGGAAACAGGAAAACCTCGTGTGTAGTTTGTAGTTGGCCATGTAGGGATGCAAACAAAACCATCATGGAAATCATCATGAAAACATCAATATATTGTATTGTAAATGTGAAATGCAACATTGTACAGTCAGTGTTTAGCAATTGTTTGGCATATTTGTTTCGCATTTTATTTGCAATTCCTGCAGATCAAGTTTAGCTTCATGCTATACTAGCTCATTTCCATTCATGCACGAGGCTCACAAATATGAAATGTTCTCATTAGACCTGCGTAATCGCTGTAGATCTCAATAGGCTATACTCACAATCAGCACATTTGTAAACATTCCACCCATGTAAGCATTGTACAAATAATATCCCAAAAGCTCACAGTGCTGAGAACTCCTTGAAAAAGGGCATAAACTGTATCACCCGTTTTTTCTCCTCCTCATCCTCTTTCCGCATCTCCCTCCATCTTCTCTTTCGGTTGGCACTGAGCTCAGACCCCCGAACCTTCTGTAAGGTGCGCGCAGGTGTGGCCAGCATACACAGTATCACTCTTACGGTGTGGGAGACAACTGCACAAAGCATTGCCACAGTTTCCACCAGATGTATTCCCGTTTCAGTAAGCTGGAGGAAGAATTCCGAAAGCAGCATAGCCTTTATTCTGTCGTGGGGTTCCAGACGGGACATCTTCCACACACATATGACAGCGCGGCGAAAAGTCAGAACACTCAAACAGAATTGACAAGTGACCCGGAAGAGCTTGAGGCCCAATTGGCACAGTTCCTCCACTGTCCTTCCTGTGGGGGTGACCATGGATGCAAAGAGCATTGGATAGGAGTGCATATAGGATAAAGTTGCTATGCACAATTTGTAATAATTTACATATTTCTTTGTACTTATTTGATAATTCATGTTGATTGTATATACATGTTAATTAAAACTTAGTATATTACAGTAGTATATTACAGTAAATGTGACCAACACATTTCTCAAGGCCAAAAGAAAACAATAACCTCCTCTACTGTCTCAGAATGACAAAATGCAGTTTAAAAATACATGCTCTTACCATCAATGAGTGTGAAGCAAATTATGCCAACCAAAACTGATCCAGTTATACCCATTCTGAAGATTTTTTCTCTTTTGTCACGTCTGAACAAGGTTTTCATTCACCTCTTAGCAAGAATCACTTTCCAAATGCCTCGTTTCTATTTTCCTTGGCTGTAGATGAAATGTAGCCAAGGAAAGGTAAACAAAAGATAAAGTTGTTGAGGGCGGCACGCCTTTTATTCGGCTTCCCAACCCTTGTCCTAGTTGTAGGCTACCCATGGGTACATACTAGCCTGGTTCTCAACAACGGTGCGTGTGTGCACACAAACTACAGTCTGGTAGCACTGCTGTTAACATGCTCTTCTCGAGTCAGTTACAGACACTTCACTCACTCGATCCATCCCTGCAGTTCACCCAGAGGGCGCTGTCGTGAGAGCGCTGTCAATTCATTCCGAATGGAGTCTGCACTCACTTGTTGGCGCCCCTAAAGTGCAGTACCATCCAGAAATGTGGTGAGTGAAGTGTCTGTACTGTAGACCTTCTGTGGTGCAGGCTGTAGCCGTGCTGTGATGCAGCCTCTACAAACGGCCCTTTTTCTAAACTAACTGTGCACTAGCAAAGTTCTCTATGCCTCGTTTTACATGTCAACAACCCCTCGACTCTGTGTAATGAAGTATTGAGCAACTTTGAGCCTCGTAAATAGGTGGAAAGTAGAGATTTATAACGATGGCAGGTGCCGGTCCATCACAGCAGAAGCTGAATTTCACCTAGCTCTTGGAATTCTGAGTAGCAATCGGACTTCGGATTGTAGGGGACCTATTGTGGCGAGGTGTGGCAAAAGTTCGGGCTCAGCATCACGTTTTAACACACGTAAACCATTTCACACCGGATTTACTTTAAGATGCAAAAATAATGTATTCATAACACATGATTTATTAACATTTGGAACTCACACTCTTAATTAACCCTTGATGTACCACATTTACTTCATAGTGAATCATTATTACTCCAATCATGAGTGATTCATGACTACTAATGGAGTAAACATTACTGCATGCATGAATCATCCGTTTATTCACTGTTATTAGGTCATTACTTCAGACATTATTCCGTCATTACTCACGTAACCTTATTGTAAAGTGTTACCGAACTTTGATATAGATGTCCTTTACAAAAGTTACAGCTGTTGCAGTTCCTGGAAGGTCCTGCCTACTCTATGTCACGTAGCATCAGTTTATAACCTCTGCTGCTCACATCTATATGTTCATGGTGGAGGTGGAGCAGCTGGCACGCTGGAACCAAGACAACAACCTGGCCCTGAACTCCAAGAAAAAAAAGGAGGTGATCCTGGACTTCAGGCGGTGTGGCCAGGGCAACCACTACCGCCAACCCATCAACATCGGAGGGGAGCCAGTGGAGGTTGTACAGAGCTTCAGATTCCTGGGTGTGCACATCAGCGAGGACTTGTCATGGAGCGCCAACACCTCTGCAATGGCTACAAAGGGATCCCAAAGGCTATATTTCCTTCGCACTCTAAAGAAGGCCCAGCTACCACGAGATCTGCTCACTAATTTCTACAGGTGTACAATTGAATCATTAATTACATACAGCATTACATCTTGGTACACCAGCTGCACACACGACAACAAGATGATGTTGTCGCATCATTAAAACAGCAGAGAGAATCATTGGATGCCAACTACCAGGGCCGTCGTTAGGCCTATTTTAGGGGGGCTTTAGCCCCCCCTACATTAGTATTAGCCCCCCCTGAAACGATTTTGCAAAAAAAAAAAAATTTTTTTTTTTTTTACATTTTTCCAAAAACAACTGCAGTGAAGCACTGAATACGAACAACCAAGAAGGCAAGTTAATCTGAATACAAGTTCCTGTTTGCTTATTTATTGTTTAATGCCACTTATATCCTACTGCACAGCAATAAAAAAAAGCGAAAGCGAAAGCCCATTGGGAAACTCCAACTCCCATTGTCATTGTGACACAGCACTCCACAGCACACAAGTGAACACTGCACACTGCGAAATTGCATTTATGCCTCACCCGTGCAAGGGGGCAGCCCTCAGTGGCGCCCCATGGGGAGCAGTGCGGTGGGACGGTACCATGCTCAGGGTACCTCAGTCATGGAGGAGGATGGGGGAGAGCACTGGTTGATTACTCCCCCAACCAACCTGGCAGGTCGGGAGTCGAACCGGCAACCTCTGTGATGCAAGTCTGACGCCCTAACCGCTCACCCATGACTGCCCAGGGTGCACAGCAATATGATATGCGGGGGTAAACAGGTAGAGGATTGTGCTTTGTGACTAAAACCTCGAGAAAAGTGTAATTACTTACACGGACGAAATCTTCAGACCCAAAGTATCAATTTTCACTCACAATACCCGTGTAATAAATCAATTTGACATTGTCTTGAAATTATAGTTGAGCTTTAATATTTGTCTTAACAGTTTGAAAACACACATGAACTGATCAAAATAGCTACTAATGGAGTAAAAATGACCAAATATCTGCCGGAGATGCATAGTTTTCCAAGTAAAGGGCCGTACACACACGTCGCTGCTAGTTACTCGCTCAGCGGATGAAGTCAATAGAATGTCTACGTGTTCCAGCGAGTCTCGCTGGCGAGTAGGCGAGGAGAGTACAAGCGATGCGATGTGGGCGGGTTCCGAGATAAACTTATTTTATCTTCGAGCGACGCGAGTTAAGCGAGTAACCAATTGGAATGCAGGATACAGATTATTGACAGGTGACGTTGCCCCTGTGGTGTTCTGACCACCCAACTTCTGCACGCCATCACACTTTGAAGTGTTGAGGAAAATACATCCAATTCAGCGTACACCATCAAAGGCTCATATGCATGGTTGTGCACAGCACACGATCAACGTTAAACAGCGTAGGCCTACATTTTGTTTCGTACGGACGTTATTGGCGCTGACAGCGGGAACCATGACAACCAGTAAACAAAATCACCCAGAGCGAGTGGCAAGTAGGCGAGTGAGCAAGTAGCGAGTAAATAGCAGCGACGTGTGTGTACGGCCCTTAAGGAACTTGTTTGAATGAATCTCTTCCTGACCACTGCTTCTCCTGGAGATGCGCAGTTAATAACTCCTAAAGTTCCTAGTCCTTGGGTAAATTATGTTCTCTGCATTTTTATCTAATCATTTTAACTTGAAACAGTTGAAACATTTTGAAAAGTTTTGTTTAGCTTACATATAAGGAATGTTCATTAAAATGTGAATCATTTGTTTTTTCACTGTAACTAGTGTTTAAAAATCGGTATGGTGCTCTTGAAATAATTGTTCAAGAAGACGCTTTTGCACACCTCTGTAGGTGGGCAGGTGCATAGGATATTATCCCAGTGGGGTTGTCATTCGAGTGTAAAGAAATCCTACACACTGTCCATTCCACCAACAAACTTTAATACAACATGAAGAAGGTCGGATGACCGAAACTTTCTATTAAAGCTTGTTGGTGGAATGGACAGTGTGCAGGATTTCTTTGCTCTTAAAATGCTGAATTTATAGACAAAACCTTAGCCGGTGAGCGGAAAAAATTTCGGCGCATTTTCTTCCTCTAGGACTAAGCCCCCCCTCTCTCTCAAACCTAGTGACGTGCCTGTCAACTACCCACACTTGAGGAGATCCACCATACACGCTGCACAAACAGAGCATTAAACATCCTTAAAGATCACACACACCCTGGTCACAGGCTCTTCACCATGCTACCATCTGGCAGGCGCTTTAGGACTCTGCGTGCCCGCACTACGAGAATGAAGGACAGCTTTTACCCCACTGCCATTAGACGTTTGAACTCAATACTGTACGTCACCTGCCCCCCTCAATACTTCAGGACTATCGATACTGTGAGATGCACATGGATTTTTATGGATTTTTATATATTATTTATTTACTGTTAATATATCTTTTTTTTTGTGGCCATTTGTGGGTTGCTACTAAACATAATCTCGCTATATTTATATAGTGACAATAAAAGTCTACTCTACTCTACTCTACTCATTTGGAACAACACACTTTGAACAGAGGAGGAGAATTGCACCACTATCTCTCTCAACATAGCAACCGACCTTGAGATCACATACATCTCAAGAAGTACTACTGGATGTCACCATTAGAATAGTCCATTTCAATCTTTGGATCACAATCAGCTTCTCTTCAAATATACCATAATTATGGATGCTGGGTACGGAACAGCATGTACAGCAATGCTGACTGTATGTGACCCATCTTATGCAGGTGTGTGTGTGTGTGTGTGTGTGTGTGTAGGGGTGCAAAACTAGCTCCCAGGTTAAGGGTGTTGGGAGGGGGGTTGCCATGGGGGGTGGCATGATGGTGCTATACAGTAGATGCTAGAGGGTTCAGTTGGTGGATTTTGTTAAAATCTGGCAGTTCAATGCAGAGATGTGTGTAAAATCCATTAATCCAGAATCCATTAATAGGCACGCAGGGAGTCAACAAACTACAATTCTTTCATATTTAACTAACAACTTTCAAGGCATTTACAAAATGTCACAGGGAAAGGTTATGGTGTGAACTTCCTGAAAAGCAACATCTGTGTCACACTGTTCTTCTCCTCCTCCAACTGTTTCTGCGTCTCCTGCCACCTCCTCTGCTCCTCCTCAGGGAGTTCAAACTCAACAACTTCCTGTAGGTAGCGCGCAGGTGACGCCAGAATGAGCAGGGCCGCCCTCGAGGCATGTGAGGCAGCGGAACACAGCGTTGCCATGGTGTCCACCAGATGAATTCCTGCCTCGCTCAGCTGCAGGGCAAACTCCAGGAGCAGCATGCCGCAGACTTCACGTTTGAACCGAAGAAAGGGGACCTGGCCTAGGCCCACGACTGCGCGGCGAAGGGTCAGGAGGCTCATCCATAAATGAAAGGCGGCCTGAAAGAGCTTCAGGGTCACCTGGCAGAGTTCCTCTATCGCCCTTCCTGTGGAGTGAACGTGCAGATTTACTAAAACCATGTCACATGATGAGTGAATAAATAGGCCCTTATCCCTGTACAGCAATTCAGCACATTTGTCTGGCCTGTATATGTACTGTATACTATATGCTATGTATGCAGGAAGGGGGCTACATTGTACTACCAGGGCTGTCAGGGGCTGAGCCACATAAGGTCATACTGGATTCTGAGTTAAAAGTCTGAGTTAGAAGTACGTATGTATGTATAAATGTAGTATGTGTGCATGCATGCATGCATACATGTATGTATGTATGTATGTAGGCTATGAAAGTAGGCCTATGTATAAATGTACGTGTGCATGCATGTATGAATGTCTGCATGTATAAATGTATGTGTGCATGCATGCATGTATGTACTGTATGTATGTAAGTATGTATGGATGGATGGTTGGATGGATGGATGTGTAGGCCTAGGTTTGCATGCATGTATATGTAGGCTACTGTATGCTTGTATGGATTTACTGTATGCATGTGTGTGTGTGTGTGTGTGGGGGGGGGGGGTTCTATCTTGCATAGCCCTGGCCTATTAGATCCATTCATCCATCCATCCATCCATCCATCCATCCATCCATCCATCCATCCATCCATTCATCCATCCATCCATCCATCCATCCATCCATCCATCCATCCATCCATCCATCCATCCATCCATCCATTCTGCTGTCTCACTACGACAAAAGCTTCAGTTTACAAATGTGTACTCTTACCGTCGACGAAATATAAGCAGGTTAGTAAAATTCCTGTCCCAATAACTGCATCAATCCAATCCATTTTGGGATCAACTCTTGTTTTTACTGTCCACTCTCAGATGTTTATTTTACTCCGTTGTTGACTCGGTGTAACCGCGGTAAGATGTAGTCCATATTTGGGGCAAAATAAAACCCAGTGAAACCCTTTTCATTGGCATGCCCAGCCTTCCCCCTGGTGCCGCCCATAGTCAGGGCCGGATTAAGATACCCTGGGGCCCCTAGGCTGCAGGTTGCTGTGGGTCCCCCTCGGAAGGCAAATTTCACAATAAATTTACATAGAGAGTGTCATAACTTGGAGCAAGTAATTAACAGTACCATGTCTCCCAAATGCACTCAACACGACAGATGAGTTTTTCCAATATTGCACCTTGTCACAATTTTGCAATATTTCACTTTTGTCCAATCAGGGGGCCCCTGGCAGGTGGGGGCCCCTAGGCTGCAGCCATATCTAGCCTGTGCGTTAATCTGGCCCTGCCCATAGTTCCACTCAGTAGATTATCCAGATTACAGAATCGCCCACATTTTGAGCTTCTTTTTGTGCAAAATTACACACTGCCTCTTTGAAATGCTCCCGGTGGTCACTTATGTATTGACCTACCATCAAAAAAGGTTTGCTGTTATTGGTAAGCCCAGACCTTGTACTGGAATTCTGTAGGGAAGTGGGTAAACCCCGCATACCTATAGGCCTACATCTGCAGGAAAGCCCTCAACAGCCCTCTGTGCATTTGTACCTTGTGCTTGGATCTCAATGGGACTTTCCTTGTTAAACATGAAATGACTACCAGTACAGTATTTTGGTAACATTCCTTGGAGCAGAGTAGGAATAGGCCCTTGCTCCAGGGCACTGCCGAGGAGGAAGGAATTCGAAAGGGTGGTGATTGATCCTGCAACCCTTTGACTAATCCTGTCCAATGTCCTAACCATTACACCATGGCTACCCCATCATCTTTCAAGACCATTACAAGTTATTTATCTATTTAGATTGGAATTACTTAGTAGCTACACAGTCTACAGAGCCCATCAGTCCAACTTCCCCATTCCACTTCACTGCAGTGTATTTTACAGCGCTGTAATTATTATGCATTTGACAAATGAACTGGTATGGCCCATAACCCTTTTCTGTGTCAGCAAGCAAGGCATAACAGCCATTAACTTTTGTTGTTTCTCAGAAGTATGACATCTGAGTCTGACAGCGTCTGACATCTAGATCTGTGATGACAAACATAAAAACATATATGTATCGTATTAAATGTCACCTCCATACATATTTTGTCGATATCTCCGGCGCAGCTTTCAGTAAGGATGGTCTGGTGACGTTCTGCATTATTGCACTTTTTTCACTTTTGTCCATGTAAAGCAATAAAAGAAATGTTGCATACATCAGGTGTAGGTATCCAAGCTGCTTTGGATTACGAGTTTGGCACTAACACATCCAACAGGACTACAGTTACTGGCGCGACACCTGCATTGGTCTTGTATACGTCCATGTATGCAGTTCATGTAGGTACGTAGCAATTACAATGTGGAGGTTGTGCTGAAAGCATGATGGACATGTAATTAAATAATGCATACATACATGTTGTTACCTCATGTGTAGTGTCACTTTACTTTGACAAAGAAAATGCAGGCAAATCCCACCTCACCTTGGCCAGGTGGACAAGGGCATAATCAATGACAAAAGTAAAAGACGGCACACTCAACGAATGGGTCAAAATGTTGGCTGCATTATAAACGTTTGGTCAGAATTTCAGTGTGCAGACTAGGTCATTAAAGGATAAGTGCAGTATTCTGAACATTAAGCCCCCTTTCTGAGTTGCATGCAATGCTTTACAGCCCCCAACACCATTTTTTTGATGTTTGCTGCAGTCTGGAGAAAAGCATAGCTGGGCCACGCACCTGACTTTACTCTAGTCATAATACTAAATTTATCTGCGCATTGCAACACATTTTTACTCCCTGTTTAACCCGTGTTGCTAGTCAATGGGGTGAGTGCAGCAGGATGATGACACATCTGTGCTGGCCTATATTATGTGCATTGAAGCTGTTTGAACAATTTGTTCCACAGCTTTGCTTATGGTGCAGTGTTAGACTGTACATTTCAGTCTGGCTTGGCAGTCTAAATGAAGGCGTTTAGTTTGTTGTGTTTTTTCCCCTGTATGATCAGAAGATGGCAGCAAAATAATATGCTTATTCAACAGTTGGGCTGTGTTGTTACTCACAATTTGACCAGCGGCAGAGGTGGAACGTAACTAAGTATTTTTACTTCGTTACTGTACTTAAGTAGTTTTTTCTGGAATTTGTACTTACTTGAGTAAAAATAAAAATGCAGACTTTTACTTTTACTCAATTACATTTTTTGACAATTACTTGTACTTTCTACTCCTTACATTTCTAGGGGAAGACTTTGTTACTAGTTACATTTATCCTAGGTTTTCCTGTTGTGTTTCGTGGATATTTCAGTAGCCTCAGCTGCGGGCAGGGAGGCGGGACCAAGCCCCTCTTCCAAATTGACACCCAGACAGAAAATATACTTTTAAAAACATTAACAGGACTCCATAGTCATGTTCAAATGGAACCGAAAACCGTTGCAGACAATTTTTCCTATTGTATCAAGTAGGTAGACATGGAGAAAGACAGCCATTGCGCGTGTAGGCCTACTTGTACTTTCATACTGTAAAGTAAATTTAAAAGTTAGTACTTAGTACTTTTACTTAAGTACGTTTTTGGTAAACAACTTTTACTTTCACTTGAGTAATTTTTTCGCAGGGTACTTCTACTTTTACTTAAGTACACAACTTCAGTACTTCTTCCACCTCTGACCAGCGGAGGGCGACATCATGCCAAACACTCAAGTCAACTGACTGTGTTGCACTGTAACTGAGAAGAAGTGTTATGGCCAAAACAACAGTCCTCGTGTGCATACCAATATGCGGACTTGCATCCTTCACTTGTGCTTGTAGCCTTGTACCAGGAACTAAAATGTTGTGATTACATCACTGACAACAGCATTGTATTTCAATATCTCGTAAAACCTCAATTGTGAAATCATTTTCTCATTTGCAAACTGGATGGTGAATGAAGAATAGTCCCCCAAAAAATTGCTGTGGCTAGGCTGACAGTGGAGGCAGGACATCAACAAAACGTGAGGCCACAAGCACAAGTGGAGGAAGGGAGTCCGCATATTGGGAGGCAACCCTAGTCTTCCAGCCTCTTTATAGCGGTGCCTCAAGATGTCGGGGGCAAATCATTTCCCCAAACTCGTGTCCTTTCCTCTGTTCTCTTATGTGACCTTGTGTCTCGTTGTCGACTTTGGCAAAGTCTGTTTCATATTGGACATTCATCAATACAAACATAATACACCTGTATCTAAAACAGTAACCCTTTTTGTCAAACCAACTTTGAAACATGGGTGAATGTGCTTGTACAAATGTACAAATGTGCTTGATCTGTCAGATATATGACTTATATGTATTTTGAATGATAAATGAGTGTCCAAGGTAAAGCCGTTCTCACTTAAGTTACGTAATAGTTTCATGAAATGATTTGCACATATCATGATTAATGGCAGAGGTTTGGTACAGTGTTCACATCACCAGTGTTGGGCAGTAATGCATCACAAAAGTAATTAATTACTAATGTGTTACTTTTTGCTGTAACGCAGTAATGTAAGGAATTACAGGGCAAAAATGTAATAATTTACTGTACTGTACTGTACTGTACTGTAATATTTACTTAGTTACAATGCTAAATAACTTAAGTTACAATTGAATTACAATGACCAGGATTTTATTGGTATTCAGTGTGGTGGGTCAGAAAGAAGCTATTCCTGAACCTGGTTGTTCTTAGTCTGCATGCTGCCACAA
>NC_085874.1:28852067-28858225 GCF_034702125.1 Engraulis encrasicolus
GACAGGTCAAGTCGTTGAAATTCCCGCGGGACACGTTGTTTGGCCTGAGTTACTCTGTGTGCCTTTCACTTTCTTTCTTTTAAATAACTTTGGTTTGCTGCCATTTATAATCAATTTGATCAATTTGTCAAAAATGCCATTATTTCCATTCCCATATTGTTAGTCTGTTTATTCCATTGTGTGTGTGTGTGTGTGTGTGTGTGTGTGTGTGTGTGTGTGTGTGTGTGTGTGTGTGTGTGTGTGTGTATCAAAGTGTATGCCTGTGTATTCTGCCTTTGTATTTGTGTCCTTTGCGTAAGTCGTGACGCACTTGCTTTTGCCTTTGCCTTTGAGCAAACACATGAGAGGTCAGGGTCCATCTTGGGCCTAAGTGGGACAAGGGGAGGTTATGGTCATTACTGTAGCAACAGTCCTGTGACACAGAACGGGGCAATGTGAGTGGACACGGGAGAACGAGCCCCTCCATCTGCTTGCTCAAGTACACAACTGGGGTAGCCAGCAGTGGGACAAAGGGGTCAGTTGTCTTTGGCCCAGGAAAGTTGGGGGACACAATTGAGTTCTCATTATGTTGTATTTTCAAGATTCAAGATTTTTATATGGGATGGTGGGGTACTTTCAGATGACTTCGTCCTGGGCCCAGCCAAAGCTGTCAGTGGCCCTGTACACAGCTACTCAATTTCTTCTCCGATGTTTCGAAACATTTTCTGGCCAAGGAGTGGTTGGTCGAGGGCATGTGGTTCAAGACGATGAACCCTCTGAGGTCATGACCCATAGGCGGATTAGTAGGAGGAGAATGCTCTTATGAAATGGTTCACTCAAACCCCAACAACACTTCCTCTTTTGATAGTGCGCTAATAGGACTATGAGCTCGGCGAAATTTAACACCGGTAATCCAGCTGCAAAGGCACACACACGCAAAAGCTTTGGGGAAAATAACATTCAACTTTTATTGCAAACCATACAAGGTCACATAAATCGAACATTTTACAACTTTACAGTACATTTTGACAGCAATTGTTACATACAAGCATATCTTTTGTCAGTTTTACATACATATATTTTTTATTTAATATATATATATATATATATTTATCTGTTCCATATACAATAAAACTAGAACACAGACTCGAAATATACAAACGAACTTAAATAGGTGGAACATAGACATATTAAATGGAATGTGTGGTCCAGAATGTCGTGGAATGGAATCTGAACCCTATTATTACATCATCGAGGAGGCTGGAAGACTAAAGGTGACTGGTTGGTTGTTGACAGCTGACATCTTTTGGTCCAGCAGGTCCCCATCTATCTACACTAGCATAGCAGCATCGCTTCTCATCGGCCTGCTTCCAGTCTATCACACGAGAGGCTTCAACTTTCCAATGGAAAAAAGAAAATCTTCACAAATGAACACAAAACAAGCAAAAGAAAAATACAAATCTGTGCGTTTTGTCAAGAATCTTGCCTAGCAACAATTGCTAACGGCACAGTACACATAGCAACAGCAATAAGATGGCCTCATCGGCTACCGCTATTTTTGACAGGACGATGCACGAAGACTTACAGAACGCCGCCAAATTGTAAAAAGACGATCACAAGAACGAATGACATGTTACGGTGGTTAGACCAACCAACAGAGAAACAGCAACAGACAATGACGACAACAACCAAAAAACAAACGAGTTTGTGTGAGTTAATTGAGCAGGAGGGGATGGATGGCCGGAAAAGGCACCGTTCAGACACACACACACACACACACACACACACACACACACACACACACACACACACACACACACACACACACACACACACACACACACACACACACACACACATCTCTGTAACATTAACACGCCGGCCGTCCTCCTTAACTTAACCCACCTACCGAGATTCCAGAGCCGCAAAAAAACAACAATCTTAAACATGCTCAACAAGAAGCAAGTTATAAATAAGTCGTAAAAAAACCAAAACATAAAAAGCACCTCTCTTCTTGATTATCTCTCCATCACCCGTCTATCATCCATCCAATCATCTACAGTATTTATCTTGTCTACTCCTCCCTCGGATAATGGTTACATTCTACAAAGGCGTCAGGGAGGAAAGGGTTACAGTAAACCATGACAATGATGAAGGTAATCATGGCACACGAGATGACGATGGCGACAATGGCGACGATGGCGATGGTGACGATGACCACGGAGATAACGAATGATGCAGAGAGTCCTCTTTGTTGTCGTAATCAAAAGGCCCTCATTGGCTAAGAGCCAGCCGAGCTGCCTAAAGCTGTGTGCAAATATCTTCACTTCAGGAAGAAGTCAGGTCAGGGGGTTGGGGAGGTTAGAGGGAAACAGGAGACAGGCTGGAGTGGGGTGTGGGAGACGGGGGCGGGACTGAGTTTGGGACAGGTGTCCCGAAATATGGTTAGTTAGCAGGTCCACATCATCCACATCGATGGGTCACCCTCTTAGAACAGGGATGCAGCTGTCGTCATGGTGACAGCTAGGATGTGCAAGGTGTGTGTATGTAAGGAGGGGGGTGTCTTCATACGGGATGAGAGGGAGACACGACAAGCAAAGAGTGTCCGTTGGGGTTAGGGTGTTGGGGGCTGAGGTTTGGAGGGGCTGGGGGGAGGTCCACATCCGCATGTCCGCATGTCTTGTGTGTGTTGTGTGCGCATGCGAGTGTGTGCATATTTGTGTGTTGTTTGTTTTATGTTGGCGTGCTACAGGTAGGAGTCCATGGAGGGTGCGTAGGAGAAGCCCAGGAAGGCCTCGGCCGCCTCCTTGATGCTGGCCGTCACCAGCGAGCTGTCCGGAGAGCAGCCGATGGAGTTGGGCACCGGCTCGTCCGTGAACTCGGGGTCAAAGTGCCGCAGGTCGTTAGGGCCCGTCTGCATTGGCGAAACAGGACAAGAAGGGAAAGTAGAATTAGGTACTACCTGGCTTATGTTCTTATGAACTTCAGGAAAAAATAGGAATGTTGTTATGATGTAGTTGAGTCTTTTTAGGATTGAATGAGTGAATTTTGTGTATTTCATCCTAATTGGTCTGCATACTCTGTATTTTATGTGGACATGCAAGGTAATCCTTGTCAACAGAGGGAAATAATAGAAAAAAGACGTACCACGTTAGGGTTGAAGGGAGGGGTGATCTTCTTGGCGTTCAGGTCCTCCCAGTTGATCGGGGAGAAGAACATGTGGTTCTTGATTTCAGTCTGAGGAAAGGAAGAGAATGGCAGAGAGAGGAGGGGTTTACAATCTCATAGAAACAGAGTTTCATATACAGTGATAAATAGGAAAGTGTCACATATTTACTTACATACATGCAAATACACACATACAGGCACACACATTCCTTAACACCCTAGCAATAACATACAGAAACAGAAACACACACACACACACACCCGCACATACACACACACACACACACACACACACACACACACACACACACACACACACACACACACACACACACACACACATGCAGACTCCCCACACACACTTACAAAGTCGTCGGTGCAGCCAATCCTCTTGGTGCGGTCCTTCTGCAGCAGACCCTCCAGTAGGTGGCGTGCGGCGTTGGAGATGTTGGGCTTCAGCTGCAGCGGCTTGTTCAGGATGTTGTCGTACATCTCCGCCGTGTTGCGACTGTAGAAGGGAGGCTGCACACAAAAACAAAGACAAATACACACACGGTTAATATCTGAACACTATCTCATGTACAGTTCCTGCAGCTAATCTGAAACTGGCTGGCGCGTTCATGTCGCAAGTCTGAGCGTTTGGGACCGGGAAGTTGGTTCGTGATGCAAACCAACGAACCGTGACGACAGCGTGGACATTAGACTGTTCATCCAGGTAACAAATGGTCACATTGTGCAAAAGGCTGGTATGAACACAAGTGATTTGCGGGTAAGTGCTTTAGTTCCAAACGTAGCTGGTGCAGGCACAGGCACAGGCATCTGCACCGTTCCAGTCTGCCTGAAAACAGTATATGAGAACTTTGTATTTGATGTTTGCTAAGAGTTTGTAGGTTACAGTACAGTTACTTTAATCTAAATTGAACTTGAACATGATACTACATAGGTCAGTGCTGCTGCACAAGGGAACTGGCAGTATAGATGACTGAGAGACCGCAGGAACATGTGAGAACCGTTCACCACACTATAGACAATGGGAGCAAGGGTCAAGCCAAGCTCAATAGTGTCAAGTCCCAGAATCCCCCACTAAATCTGATTACATGAACTTAGACTCTCTTAAAATAAGACACTCAACAAAGAAAGTTTAGCAATATCAATCCTTTTTTCCTGGGAATAACCTACAGTAACCTAGAATACCAAACTAACCCCCCTCAAGGCGTGTGCGGCACTCTCTCTAGCACTCTCTCTACATCATACATTCAACCAGTCTTGAGTGTATTCCATGTGTATAAAATAGAAGTAGAAGTACATTCATGATGTAAGTGATAATACATACACCACATACATACACCAATTAATCAGAAAAATGATTTGCCTCAGCAATGGGCAATTACGTTAACAGTCCTGTTGTGCGTTTCTCGAAAGCGAAGTTGCTAGCCGATTAGCAACTTGGGGTAGTTAGTTGCCAATAGGAAATTGCATGGCAAAGACCAAAGTAGCTAACGTAGTTAGCAACTATGATTTCGAGGATCGCAGCAAAGTAGCACATAGAAGTTCTTTCTTTCACTTCTACTTCTATTTTGTACACCACCCGTGTGTTCCGCAGTGAGGACACCTACCAGGCCGTAAAGCATCTCGTAGAGCACGGCTCCTAGGCACCACCAGTCTACTGTGCGGTCGTATGGCTGCTTGTGGAGCACCTCTGGGGCCAAGTACTGTCAGGAGAAAGGAAAGAAAACATAAGTTTGTTAAACAACTCACTATATGTTTGACAAGGGCTTTCAAAGAACACATTTTTGACCCATTTCACACAACTTTCACACAAGTCTTCCATGTCTTTTGTCATGCATGTGACATGTCTCTGACTCTGACAAAAGCATACACACATATAAATGCAAGACATATTGACATACACACACACAAACACATAAACACAAAGACACACACACACACACACACACACACACACACACACACACACACACACACACACACACACACACACACACACACACACACAAACACATAAACACAAAGACACACACAAGCGCTGTACGTACCTCCGGCGTGCCACAGAAGGTGGACGTGGTTCCGTTGGGTTCTATGTTCTCCTTGCACAGGCCGAAGTCAGTGAGGATGATGTGGCCCTGCTGGTCCAGCAGGATGTTCTCCGGCTTCAGGTCACGGTACACGATGTTGAGCGAGTGCAGGTAGCCCAGGGCGCTGGCGATCTCCGCCGCGTAGAAGCGCGCACGGGGCTCCAGGAAGAAGCGCTCCCTCTGAAGGTGGTAGAACAGCTACAGGACCGAAAGAAAGCAGAGAAAGAAAGGGGTTTTACACTTGTCTCATTGCAACACATTCACTGGTTCACCTTACAGGATACAGCCACAGATTCTTTAAGTATAGAGATATGCCAACATAATAGGTTTCTATGGGCACCTAACGTGACCAGGTTCCGGTCTGCCTAAAGGGGCGTGTCATAATGCTCCTAGCATTGAATAGAACAGTCCTCAGGTCTGCCTAGGTCTGCCTAAAGGGGGATTTCCCCCCCAATAATAGAACCCGGAAACAATGGGCCAATGGAACCTCTCTCTCTACTCTCTCTGATACAGCCATCTGTATAGGTACACATTCAGCAAATGAAGGAAGGAAAAAAGGAAGAAAGAAAGAAAGAAAGAAAGAAAGAAAGAAAGAAAGAAAGAAAGAAAAAGAGAAAGAAAGAAAGAAAGAAAGAAAGAAAGAAAGAAAGAAAGAAAGAAAGAAAGAAAGAAAGAAAGAAAGAAAGAAAGACAACTAAACGGGCAAAAGAGAAAGAATTTTTAGTCTTTGATGCACGATGCACGATGCACTAAATCACGACTTTTCTGTGGACGTGAAACAATGGCAGGAAATGAGGCGGCCCCAATAGTCAGTCTGCCTCCATTTTGAGCTGATAGATGGGCGATGCTAAATCGGGCTGCTCCTGTAACCCCCGCCATGCAGCCCTTCCACTTTCAAGCCAAGCAACACACCCA
>NC_085874.1:28858325-28870825 GCF_034702125.1 Engraulis encrasicolus
CCCCAAAACGATTTCCTGAGATGAATTTCCCTTCCACTGATAGAGAGACAAAGACGAGAGAGAGAGAGCAAAAGAGAGAGAGAGAGGGAGGGAGATGGGCAGAGAGGGGGGGGGTAGAGCGAGTCTCCTGTGCTTCGCATGACAGGATTTCCTCTCTCTGTTCCTCTCCCTCCCTCCCTCTCTCTCTATCCCTCGCTCTCTCTCTCCTGGTGCCATGAACTCTGCCTTTGTTCCTTTCTCGGGGGCCGACGGTCTGTGGCAGTCACGCTGTCTCCCTCACACTTCCTCTATTGTCCCTCGGAGCTCCCATCCCAACCCATCACAGAAATCAGCACATGACAACACCCCCCCCACCACCACCACCATCAAACACTCACCTTCTTTCTCTCCCTCTAGCCCCCACTTTGTGTTATACCCCACTTTGTGTGTTATCTCTTCCACACTGCCAGCTTCAGACATGGATCTCATGGTTCAGTATTATGCTGCTAACTAAACGCATTCCACAAAAAGACATGCCTGCCCATTCCAAACAGAAAACGACAATGCACTCCACTACCACTCCACTTACAACACGAGCAGACCATAGCGATAGCAGAGACGGTGAAAATAGTCACATTAAAACCTCCATAGAAAACCTTTCACAATAGCTACAGCATAGCCACCATCTCTGTCTCCATCTGTGTCTCTCTCTTTCTCTAGCTGTATCTCTCTCTCTCTCTCTCTGTCTCTCTCTGTCTCTCGCTCTCTCTCTCTCTCTCTCTCTCAGTCTCTCTCTCCTTCCCCTGTGCCACCACACTGCAGCAGCAATCCTCACCTCTCCACCGTTGATGTAGTCCAGGACAAAGTATAGCTTGTCCGTGGTCTGGAAGGAGTAGTGCAGGCCCACCAGGAATGGATGCTTCACGTTCTTCAGGAGGACATTCCTCTCTGACATAATGTGTTTCTCCTGAAAACACACACACACACACACACACATTTTAGCTACTTTATTTATGTCCGCAATTCACAATATATACATGAGGACATCCAGTAAATGTTACAGATACAACAATGCTAAGTCACGATCCACAAATGCGGGTCTCAGGATACAATAATGGAGGATATTGAACAATATTTGGCAATTTGCTGTGCTTTTGCTTTTCGTAAACATACACGCACACACGCGCACACGCGCGCACACACACACACACACACACACACACACACACACACACACACACACACACACACACACACACACACACACACACACACACACACACACACACACAGGCAGAGACATAAGGTCAGGGATTAGTTTGCACAGGTCACCGCAATCAGCAATCGATGCTAGTCAGACGTCAAAACTCTGGCCTACGTACGGCCTGTGAACTCCTTGTTTACAGTGTCAACCATCAGTATGGCACAATATGCATATATAGCTGGCTTCCAACAGGGTTATTGCAAAATAAATGTTGCACAAATGTGGCACAGTATGCATTAAGCTTCCTAAAGGCCAACCGGCCAAAAATAAATCCCAACTCATTTCGGCATCCACCATTTCCTGATACCGTCATCACAGACAGCATCAGCAGAGTACTCGGGCCAGAGTGAAAGTGTGTTCTGTCAATGCCATTATGCCAATGAGTCAGCATGTTATTATGAGGATGCTGCTCATATTATAATTGCATGTGTCCATTTATTGACTCATTATCTCTCTCTCTCACTTAGATGAAACTATTGACAACTGCTAACTAAACAATACAGGTATTCATTTTTTGGCCGAATGCATATTACTTAATATGATGAAGAGCTCTGTAGGCTACCTCTCTCGCTCTAACAATGACAATGAATAACTACACCACAGGTCTTGAATGGTTGGCTGAAGGTGTACTGCATTCACTATCAGTGATGCGAATGTATTAGCTACCTCTTTCTTCTTGAGTATGGCCTTCTTCTGTAGGACCTTGACGGCGTAGAACTTGTCATCGCTCCGATGGCGAGCAAGGAGGACCTTGCCGAAGCTGCCCTTGCCAATGACCTTGAGGAAATTGAAGTCAGACGGCTTGGCTGTGGGGTTGGACGAGGGTCCGAGATTGATCTGCTGCGAGGGACTGGGCTGTTGTGGGAGATGGAGAGAGCGGGAGAGAGAGAGAGAGAGGGGGGGGGGATGCAGGGATACCTGGATGTCAGCAAGTGGGCACACAAACTATTTGCAGGCCTTTAAAGCACGCCGTACCTCTAGTGGCACGATGTAATAGTCATTGATAAGTTAAGCAGGCCTAACATAGTACTACAAGACCTAACACAGGGCTTTTAGTAATGCACTACGACTCGGTCATTGACATTCTGCAACAACAACTTTATAATGCTGTGTCTGAACGGGCTAAGTAGTAGCAGCACATTCGCACACTGATGTGTGATCATCACAATCATAATGTAGCCTAAATACTAAACACTCACATTTATATTTTGCATAGGTCCACTGTGATGACCATAAACAGATATGTATGATAACTTGCTGCAACAAGGATATACTGGTATGTAGCATCATTAAACAAACAAACAAGCAACTACAGCATGGATACTTACTGGGGGCGAGGGGGTGGCATTCAGTAGCTCTGGATCTTGTGGCGGTGTTAGGTTGAGAATGGACTGCACTTCTGGACTGTGGGGGCACATGAAGCAGCGGATTACAGAAATGCCATTGATTCAGAAACGCACAAACACAAGTTTCCTTCCCACACATGTAACTTAGTTGAGGAACCAGTAGACCTGTGTACTTGTCTTACGACCAGCTGACTCTGCGCTGGTTGGATCAAGTTTGTGGTCAAGTTTGCCACACAAATTTGTAGTGTTTTTCAGTAACAACACACTCCATATACCTCATTAGGTACAATTGAGTAAATGGTGTGTGCAGCTATGTAATATCACACGTTAGTGTTTTACTTACACCATGAATTTACCTTTTCTTTTGACAGCTCTGATTTCTTGATCTATCTACTGAGAATGCATGCAAACTCTGCAAGGGATATAATGATACTCACTGCTTGAAGGCATAGGAGTTTGTGGCAAGCTTCTGGATAAAATCATTTAGTCCCATCCTTCTTTGTTTCATAAAAGCTGCAGAAGAGAAACACAGAAAAGGAGAGACAAAAAATATTAATTGTCATTCATTAAATCCCATTGCCTCTTCGGTAGTTCAAAAAAAGTCCAGAGTGTATTCAATGATGCCAGCATACCGCTGAAAACTCCAACGACTCCTTTGGTCTTGGAGTAAGTCATTTCTGGTTCTCGGCTGCCTGTAATGATTGTCATGGCTGTATTTTTCCACTGCTGGATGTGTGCCCACACTTTTCAAAAGCGCACACTGAACTCCACTTCTGCGCCTCCAAGTTTTATGAAGGCGTTGGGCGGACGCGATTCGACGCATGCTAATTAGGCATCTGCGTTGGTTTGCCCAGGGGCGTGGCGTGACGTACAAGGTGGGCGTGTTTTGCGTGTATGACAGGCAAGCGCACCCCCGCAGCGGGGAAGGAGCGAATCAGAAGCGGGTCCCCAATGCTTTGGGAAGAGATCCAACAGAGTTAAACATCGCTCCCTCCACGCCCAATGATCAGCTGCGTCAGTACAAAAAAAGGAAAATATCTTCTCACGCACTAGCTCAGAAGAACTGTGTGTTCTATTGGTGGGCAGTTTGTGGTTTGCCAACATTGCGCACAGGAAAAAAATGACAACGTTTCAACTCACGTTTCTCGTCACATAGTATGACCCCAACATGAAGGCTACTGTGTGAAACTTTGTGAGTAAACACAAGCCTTTCCAAACAAAGGATTGTCTGGGTTGATCCAGCATTAGCCCGATTCCAATAAAACAATCGTTTCATTTGACGGCTTTTGAAACACTTCCAGAACAACTGTGTGTCCTTTTAAACTCTCTCTCTCTCTCTCTCTCTCTCTCTCTCTCTCTCTCTCTCTCTCTCTCTCTCTCTCTCTCTCTCTCTCTCTCTCTCTCTCTCTCTCACACACACACACACACATGCGCACGCACATACGCGCGCTGGCCTACATGTAACCTGAAGATTGTGCGCAAACACAGCAGCACCAAGGCTCATTCTACCCTCTTTTCTTGCCACTTCTCACAGAAAGAAAGCAAGGGATTGGATGACGCATGCTCTCCGCTGTGATACACAAAAGAAACGGCTAGGCTCTCGCCAAGGGAGACGGGGGGCCAAGGAAAACTGAGACGGGCACTGGAAAACTACAAAGTCTGGGCCCTTTCATGTAATTCTCGCCACGCGCGCAAAAGCCTGCCGATGGGCCTTGGGTAGCTCCCGTGCACCACCGACCCTCTTTGATCATGTTCATTTAAATGGTAGAGATGACTGCCGGATGCCCCGAGGAACTACCGCTCTGGTTGTACAGTAGACGGCAGTCCTAGTTAGACGGTGTTATGCAACAACAGAGCAGTCAGCCGCTGTACTACCCTAAATAGGTAACAAAGGCAATACCACGCGTTCTTATTAAATATTCTTGCGAGCCATTGCGGCTCATTGGCCCTCAGCGTTCTTAATATTACTTATACTGCTAGGCCACTGCGCAATTTCGAAGTAAACTTGCCCGTGAATTCTGCCAGCTGTTCAGCTCCAGGTTGCCTTGTGCCAATCTGTTCTCACGCAACCAGTGGTGCTCTAGTGTCTCCACAAAACACTCTGCATGTTGAATAGGCCTAATGTATCCTGCACATCCCAAACACCAATATCCATGTAGTTCTCCTGGTATGGAACCTTACAATAACATACAGTTGCACAATAACGAGCGCACAACAATTACTCAACATCCTCCGAAAAGTCCATCGTTGGTAGGTTACTACTGTATGTTTACTGCAGCTGTGAAGAGCTAATTTTGCAGAGCCCCCGCAAGAAAACCACACCAACCTTTAAGCTCTGCTGTGGTCCTCATTCTCGCTACCTGAAGCAGGCACCCCTTTTCTTCAAAAGCGCAGCGCTAGTTAGCTGCTCCCCGTTTACCAGTCGAGGTAGAAAGGGTGACTCGGGTTGCGACGGAATATATGAGCGCACGGTTCTTATCAGCGGGCATTTGCATAGATAAGGTGCCCGGTCTCGGAATCGGGTCAGAGGCAGAGGCTAATGCAGGATTTAACATCCCAGCCTGGCCAATTTCAAGGATGCCTATGCCTCGCCCCCTCCCCCCGCCTTCACCCCCCAGGAGGAAACAGCAAAGGGAGTCGCGGTCGAAAAGTGGATCAAGTGCAGGGATTTAAAAAAAGGAGAAAGTTCACCCGCTGGCGCTACTTACAGAGTCCCGTCTTATAACAGTCAAGTCAAAGCCAGAAGTAGCCTACCTGTCAAGTCAAAAGTTTTGTCTTTCATGGATTTCCGTGGAAAGTTTGCCGTAAACTTCTGTCTTGGCTGAGTGACACTCACGGAAGAAGGAATTTTAGCTCAAGACGGAGCATTCCTTTCGCCTCTGACTAACCTTACACCGGATATCTTATGGGCGGGGAACATCCCGCCCCCCATCTCTGCTCTCCGGTGTTCTGCACAGGCTGCAAATTCGGGCAGTTCCAAGAAGGGCAGGATAAAGGCATGCACAATTTGGCTACAACCCTTTTTTTTCCCTCAAGAGCTACTATTCGACCATTGCCAAAAAGTGCAGCGTCCTGACACCCAAAGTCGGGTACAGAAAAAAAAGTTCCAAGTGGTAATTTGATTCAATTTGACAAATTACGCTGTGCATTGATGACACACGCGCAGAACAACTCTTTCATTTGACAAGAGCTATGATTAGAGTCTTTTAGGAACTCACATGTAGTAATAGAAGGGCATTGTGCAGGGTTTGCACTTGTGAGTGTGAGAGCGCCTGTGTCTCTCCAGGGCCTGTGTCTCTATCACTTTCTCTGCTGCAATGGTGCTTGTTGATTTTAACACAGTTGCACTCTGTGTGTGTGTGTGTGTGTGTGTGTGTGTGTGTGTGTGTGTGTGTGTGTGTGCGCGTGCGCAGCCTCTTCTGGGTTCCTGGATGTAGAGAGAGCTCATCTAAATAATAGATTATTCCTCCACTACAGAAACCAAAGACCCAATGGCAATGGCACTATAGAGAAATCTAATTACAATTCACTGATTTTGGAAAGACACGCACGCGCGCGCGCACACACACACACGCACGCACGCACGCACGCACGCACGCACGCACGCACGCACGCACACACACACACACACACACACACACACACACACACACACACTTGAGCTCTTGACCCCTGGTAATAAATTGTTGTCGTAGTCCCTATGTGTTACCTAATTGAGTCCCTGTGTAGTACCAGGTATCAGGTAGTTGTAGAGTAGAGCAGAGTATAATTTATTGATCCCAGGAGGAAATTAAGGTGTCAGGAGCATACATACATAGGCCTACATAAATACAGAAGACATAACGCACTAGACATTACACACATCCTTACACATATAGGCCTATTAATATTGTAACTACGATATGTGTACCACATTTAGGAGTGATGCTGCCAACAGACTAACCAGGCTCTGGCCACCTACTGAATCTGTTCCATTTCACTTCACCCCAGCAACTAAAGTCAGGTATTGGAATACTGGTCTGCAAACCAGAAAGTTAAAGGATAACCTCAGAGTTTCTACATGCAGCTGTAATGCTCACACTACCCTAGACTTGTCAGTACCTGAGATTTCCGAGTTGTAATGGGGGCATATTTTGTTAACATTTTAAAAAACATCCAAAAGGTTATGCAACATCAGCAGACAACTAGCAAACAGCGATACCTCTTGGGATGATATTTTGAGTAGGCCTATGTTAAGAAGGCTTTAAATGAAAACAAAGTCTGCCCCCATCAGCGGTGATTGGGTCCAGGGCCGGCCCAAGCCTTTATGGGGACCGAAACAAAATTTCATCTGGGCCCCCTGATACCCGATATATAGTGGCTCCCGTTTCATTCATCGTAGTAAATGGCACATGAGAAAAAACATGACTAGGGAAACTAGAGGAAAATTAATTTCTTCCTGGAACTTTGCTGCTCACGGGGGACGCTGGTGGCTTGGGGGCCCTAAGCTACCGCATAGTTTGCTTATGCCTCGAGCCGGCCCTGATTGGGTCAATCAGCAAACAGAGGTCTATCCAGGTCCCTTTTGTGGTCCAACAATGTTGAATTGTTGAATGAAAGAATCTGCAAACCTAATATTATAGAACAGATCCTAACATTTTGAGGTCAGGCAGTTTCCACAAGGTGATATGAAATGGGCTGATGCAAGACTCCAAACAGACAGACAAGCATGCAGTAGATGTTGGCAAACAAAGGTTTCTAGGAATGCGTACCACCTCAAGTGCTATAACCTCAAAGGCACACAAACACACACACACACACACACACACACACACACACACACACACACACACACACACACACACACACACACACACACACACACACACACAGAGAGAGAGGGGGGGTGTTGCCCAAGGAGGACAGGGAATGTCTCAGACAGGGAAGGTGGAAACAGAGGTGCACTTTCTTCTTCAATGGAAGTATGTGGTCAACCAAAACACTCATCATTCAGATGAGCTGGTATTGCAACATCACTGACCTCAGATCAGACAGTGGGCTATTTCAGGAACAAAATAAATGATAGAAGTCCGCAACACTGTTAATGCTCCCAGTGATTTTATTTGCACGACGTTTCGGACCTTCGTCCTTTTTCAAGTGCAACGTATTTCAACCTATTTCAGGAACAAAGCAACACATACGCACGCACGCACGCACCCACACATGCACGCACGCACACACACATGCACACACACACACACACACACACACACACACACACACACACACACACACACACACACACACACATACACACACACACACACAGAGAAGGGGGGGGGGCAAATTGGTGATATTGTGTTCACATATTGTACTTTTGTATTTTTTGTTTTTGCCTTTTTTGTGATATGCTTGCTTTCTAAGATCTGTGTAGGGAGGGGGAGGGGGGTGGGTCTTATTAGCTACATTCTAGTCTGTGAAGGGGAGATGTCACTACACCCTTAAAAGAGATTGGTTAAAAAAATGACTAATCTCGTTGGTTGAGGCAATATTGGTCAAATTAACTGTGACATTGGTAACTATTAAACAAACAAATTGGTTATCTAACAACTAATATCATTGGTTAAGAACAAATTGGTTGATTTAACAAAGATATTGGTTAACTTTAATAACAGATTGGTTGAAAAATGACTAATATCATTGGTTAAGCAAATGTTAACTAAGAGATTGGTAACTGACGCAGGTCTGACGCTCAACGTCAAGTACGTAACTCTGCTTCTCAATTTTCTGACAAAGCCGCCATCTTGGTGCTGCAGGAAAGCCGTTTGAGATATTGGTGAAATTCAAACACTTTGTGAGGTAAGTTCGTTTATTTTCAATGTTTCGTTAATAATTTCAAGACAATGCCAAATATACAGTGAATAACGAAACAGTTTCTTGTTCAGGATGGTAATTTGCAATGAATTTGTCTTCAGACCATACCTCCGCTAACAGGCCACTATTATAACTACCGGTATGCTAACTTAGCCCTAGGTTGTTTTCACAACTTTATTGGAAAGTTTGTGTTTTGTTAGAAACAAACTCTACGAAATTTACAATATAGATTTGCTCCGAAAGAGCTATAAAACTTGTCCAGTGGTGCCAAAACACCCATGTCAGAGTCAAGACCTAGCTAAATGTCCGCTAGCAACATAGCTATCAGTGGTTTCTGGAGGAGGGCCGAAGGGAGTGCTTCCCCGCCGGCCAGAGATTGTTTGCGCCGGCCTCTTCACCTGAAAGAGCTAGCGCTGCATGATGAGGTGGTTCGCTAGCAACAATTAGCTATAGTCTAACGGTTAAATCATGTTGCCTTTGTTGAGGGATGTTTGAAATAGTCCGATGTATTCATAACTGAATATTGGTTTGTTGTTAGAAACGAACTCACTTTGAATATAATTTTGTTCTGAAGTTACAACATGCCAAGTTAGTGTTGTAAGCCTGTTGGCGCCAAAGTTAAGAGTTAGCTAAATGTCCGCTAGCAACATTAGAGCTAGCCAAACTGAATAATGAATCTCTTGTCCGCTAGCAACATTAGCTAGCTAAAGTCTTTTTTTTTTGTTAGAAACGAACTCCCTTTGAGTATAATTATGATCTGAGGATATCCAGTTAATGTACTTGAGCCAAAGTAAAACACAAATACCAGAGAGAAGAGCTAGCTAGAAGTTCGTTAGCAACATCAGCTTATCTTTTAGCTGACTCAGAAGCTTGAAGTAGCCACAACTTATGCCTGATTTTTATTGTTATAAACGAACTCATTTTGACTATACACTTGCTCTGAAGTATGTTTTAACACATGTGCCTTTCCCTGTTCGTTGTGTAAAGGAAGTGAGTAAGTAAACTGATTCTGAACTTGTTATTGTGCACACAGTGTGCTGTTTTGTCCCATTCTCTTACTGCCAACTCGGTGGGCTGTTCTCTCTGTTCAGGGAGAAACCACTGTCAGCCATCAGATCGTGTTCTTTTCAATAAATAGGCATTACCTATTTGACAGATTTCTCCTGAAATAATGAGCCCAGAAACACCCAGATGTGTAGGGTGCTTAATTTTTGGCTTGATCAAAGATGCTTAATTTGTATGGTTACTGCAATAAATATTTAGATTTCTTTGCCCATCCTTTTTGGATCTACTAGTAGGCCTAGTGATTTTAGAGGTCTTAACAAGTGGGCTATGCATCAGATTTCATTTCAAGTGATGAGTAAAATATCCAGAAAGATATGTAATCTGTTCTTTTTGCCCTCTAGCTCAGCACATTGAATTCTTTGAGCCATCTGGTGTCAATCTGTGTGGGAAAATGATCAATGAAAACAATTTAAGAAATGCATCTTATAGATGTTTCATATTGTAGGCCTATTCAGCCTATTGTGTCATGGTGGTGTTATCATTTTTCAAACTTTATTTTTGTGTAATAATTAGGCATATTGATACATAATCATGTTCATGTTTTGTGCTGTCTTGCTTTGCAGATGACAGAATATTGCTGAAGGATCCTACATGGAAGCTGGCTGATTACACGGAGTGATTCCTCTGGTGTGGTGTACCTCAGAGAAATAAACACTGTTGCAAGAGGTGAGTTTAAGTTTATAAAGTCACACAAAACCTATCCATGTATTTTTAAAAAAGTTCTAAGTAAAAATTCTAACTTGCTCTGTATTTCATGCTGTCAATATGAGATGCATACTAATGTTGTGTGTTATTATTGCAGCTGAGAAGATGGCCAAGATATCCTTATTGCTGGATGGTAGCTCTGGTCGTAGTGGACCATATCTGCTTCTGAACATTGACAGAATTTCTAAAGGTTAGCAACCATTCACAAATTTACACCACATGTATGTGTGTTTCAAATGTCTTAACAGTTTGAAGCACACACTGTTAATCAGAGATGTGTCCTGTTCATGCCGTGTGTTATTTTGAGAGGATAGTTAAGGAATAATGTCAGCTGCCTGGCTACAGTACATTGATCCCCTTTGTAGCACCATGTCTAAAAATGCTGAGAAAAATCAGTTTGTAAATGTAAGCATTTTTTTATAACTCTGCACCAAATGTGTGTTTCAAATGTCTACTATCTAACAGTCTGAATAACACACTCATACATGACATGACCAATATGTTATGTGCTCGGAGCGACAGTTTACAAACGCACCCTTAGTGCCTTCTGCTGTTAGGCCAATGACACTGAGCCCACCGTTTCATTGATTGGAGTATTTGGGTTACATTTTGTCAATTTGATGTATTTTCCAGGATCGTTGAGGACTCCTCCTCTATGCGTGACATCTTAGATTAGATTTAGATTTAGATTTAATTTCAAGTGATGAGTAAAATATCCAGAAAGATAGATAATCTGCTCTTTTTGCCCTCCAGTTTAGCACACTGAATTCTTTGAGCCATCTGTTGTCAATCCGTCTGGGAAAATGATCAATGATATAAAACAAACAAAAAACATTTTACATGTATACAGACATGTATCTTTTAGATGTTTCATACTCTAGGCCTATTCATCATCATATTGTGTCGTGGTGGTGACGGTGTTATCATTTTTCATTATTTTCTTGTAATAATTAGGCCTATAAATGCATAATCATGTTCATGTTTTGTGCTGTCATGCTTTGCAGATGACTGAGAATATTACTGAAGGATCCTACATGGAAGCTGTCTGATTACACTGAGTGATTCCTCTGGTGTGGTGTACCTCAGAGAAAATAAACACTGTTGCAAGAGGTGAGTTTAAGTTCATGAATTCACACAAAACCAATCCATGTATTTTATAAAAGTCAAAGTGCTAAACATGCTATGTATTTCATGCTGTCAATATGAGATGCAAATTAATGTTGTGTGTTGTGTGTTAATTTTGTGTGCAGCTGAGACGATATCCTTATTGCTGGATGGTTGCTCTCTGGTCGTACTTGAGCCCCCTGGACCATGTCTGCAAATGCTTCTGAACATTGACAGAATTTCTAAAGGTTAGCAACCATTCACAAATGTACACCACATGTATGTGTGTTTCAAATGTCTTAACAGTTTGAACCACACACTGTTAATCAGAGATGCATCCTGTTCATCTTTTGTGTTATTTTGAGAGGATAGGTCGCCAGCGACCCTATTCACTTGCTGAAAATGCTTAAATACATCATAACAACATTGCTATGACATTACATAGAGCCATAACGCTGCACTACAGGGTTAAGGATGGCAGCTGCCTGGTTACAGTACATTGATCCCCTTTGTAGCACCATGTCTAAAAATACTGAAAAAAAAAACAGTTTCTAAATGTACCGGTAAGCAAATTTTAATAAATCTGCACCAAATGTGTGTTTCAAATGTCTACTATCTAACAGTCTGAATAACACACTCGTACACAGTGGTGGACAAAGTAAAAGTACTTTTGTGGTGTAATTACAACAGTAGCACATGATATTACATAGCTGTTACACACCGTTTGCTCCAGTATACCTACCTATTGAGATAGACTGTGTTATTACTGAAAAACAATAAAAACCTAACAAGAACCCACCACAAACTCAATCCAACCTGTGCAGAATCAGCTCATCGTAAGACAAGTACATTGGTCTACTTTTTACTCAGATAAGTTACCTGTGTTGGAAAGAAACTGTTTAAAAAAAAAAAAAAAAAACTTTTACTTTTACTTTGTCCACCACTGCTCATACATGACATTACCAATTGTTGTGTGCTCAGAGCGGCAGTTTACAAACGCACCCTTGGTGCCTTCTGCTGTTAGGCCTATGACACTGAGCCCACCGTTTCATTGATTGGAGTATTTGGGTTACATTTTCTCAATTTGTTGTATTTTTCAGGATCGCTGAGGACTCCCCCTCCATGCGTGACATCTTTGAGAAATTTCCACGCTTTCTGGAGATGCCAAGTTTGGTACGTCTGCC
>NC_085874.1:28875825-28878325 GCF_034702125.1 Engraulis encrasicolus
TTGGGTGGGTGATGTTTTTATATTACACTATTTCAGTGAAGTGGTATCTCACTTGCAATATCATTGGGGAGTTGGAATAAGCTGGGGAAGGAAAACAACAACAATACCTTCTATACACAGGGAAGAAGAAGAAGAAGAAGAAGAAGAAGAAGAAGAAGAAGAAGAAGAAGAAGAAGAAATATAAAAAGTAGAAGAAGAAATAGACCTGGAAAAAGAAGAAGAAGAAGAAGAAGAAGAAGAAGAAGAAGAAGAAGAAGAAGAAGAAGAAGAAGAAGCAGAATTAGTAAAACACTCTCAAGACATCGACATTCAGAACAGGACAGCTGTCCAAAGACTTTAGCTATAAGAGACAGGACACCTTGGGGCTTGAAAGTTGAGTTTCAGGCCAGCCCTGGCTGCAGTGTTGCCAGATTTGTCTGATCAAACTCCCGCCCAAAAGGGGCTCAAAAACCACCAAGAGGGGCTAAATTACGCCCAATTTCAACGAATTGTATTGATTTCTATGGGCATAAAACTATAATAAAACTCCAAATGGACGATTTTTCCTGTTTTTACCCACAGACGGCCATCCCAAGCAGCCCAATTGAGCGGGTAACCGCCCAATCTGGCAACACTGCCTGGCCCCTGACTGATCAAAATTGTAACTCAGAATCATATCCTAAAATAAAGCTCCTGCTGAGAGGATAAAACTCCTCAGAGGATAAAATGCTCAGACATCTCCCCAGGTGATGCTAAGACACGACGCAAAGAAGACTCATTCTTTTTTTTTTCAGCTGGGTCGTCTCTCATCTTCTTTATCTCCAAAAAACACATCGCCGTCTTTAAAGTGGACCAATCACAAGGCCTACTGAACATGTTATCTGACAAGCGCTACTTTAAATCTCTTGTGAGTCGAGGATTTTCCAGGAATCAAAGGTAATGAGGGTGGAATAATCTGCCAGCCAACCAGCATTATGAGCCACAGACACTGATGACCTCAGGTAGGTTCACAGAGATAAGCAACGAGCCAATGGACATACACAATGCGCTTGACTAGATTCACTTCAGTCTGTGCTTTATGCACTGTGGAAGGGGTAAATCACAGCCTCAATGATGATACGATTCAATATCGATACCTTATTATTCGATGTGATGCGATTTGATTATTTTCGATACTTAAGACTCAAGAGTGCCCCACGATACGATAAAATACGATTCGATTCAACTTTTTTCCAATTACTTTTCCAATTCTATTATGTTACGGAGCAAGGGCATTGGGCAGGGGTCAGCAATTAGATTATTTTCGAATCGAAAATGCCCCACGATACGATGCGATTTGATTCAATCGTCAAATTATGTACTGATATGCCAGAATGGGCATTTGGATTATTATTTACAACCCTACAATGTGGTAATAAATGTACACTGTTCTTTCCATCGCGGTCAGTGGCCTCACATTATCATCATAAAGACAAGAGATACAAGCTACAAGATTACAAGTGACCTGATAGCCCTGTGACACACTCAAGCAGTGTTGCCAGATTGCCAGATTGGACTACTTTGGATGAGCGTCTGCAGGTAAAAATCTGAAAAATTGGCCATTTGGCGTTTTTTCCAGCCGTTTTGGGCCCATAGAAGTCAATGTAATTTGTTGAATTTGGGTGCAATTTAACGCATTTTGGCGGTTTTTGAGAAACTTTTCGGCGGGATTTGGTCAGACACATCTGGCAACACTGCACTCAAGGGCAGTTACTCCGTGGACCTGACATAATTTAGTGGACCTTACACTTGCACCTGGCAGTACAACACATGACTTAATAACTGTACACACCACATTTGGAATGTGTCTGTGCCTGTGCAGGCATGGGCACGTCAATGTGAGTAAGTGCTTGTGTGTGTGTGTGTGTGTGTGTGTGTGTTAGGGATGGCACAAACCGCACCGAAAACCGAAACCGTACAATTCACACACATACCGAACCGAACCGTGCAATCCATTGCAAACCGCAATTCATGTACTGCCCAGAAAAATATGTAAAACAGAGATTCTAGGAGTATCTTATCCAGTCTCTCTGATTAAAACATTAGCGTATAAGACCAAATCAGAGGATGACAAAATTAAAATCACACCATTTTCACATTATAAGCCTATACAAACCATATGTAGGATATTTAGTGATAAGTCAGATTCTATTAGCCAGTGCACCATTTATCATGAACTAAAAAAAAAGAACCGTAGAGAACCGAAAACCGTGACCTTGACACCGTGATATGAACCGAACCGTGAATTTTGTGAACCGTACCACCCCTAGTGTGTGTGTGTGTGTGTGTGTGTGTGTGTGTGTGTGTGTGTGTGTGTGTGTGTGTGTGTGTGTGTGTGTGTGTGTGTGTGCGTTTGTGCGTGTGTACTACACCATTCTACCTTCATGAGGCTTCTACTGTTGTATCACACCCATATGCAGTTACCCTCACTCCATGTGGGGCCCAAATCCTGGACCCCACATGTTTTACATGTTTTAGGCTA
>NC_085874.1:28880825-28893325 GCF_034702125.1 Engraulis encrasicolus
TCAGATTCTGCTGTCAGGGGTGTCATACATAGCCTGGTCCTGACCATCCCATAATACTACCATTTCATTTCGTATTCATGGTCTGGCATTTGTTTGCTCTGAAGCGATTGTAGGAAGCAGGAAGTTTGCACTCAGTTATAGTTTGAAATGATTGGACACCTCTCACCCAATCGCTGGCAGTTACTCAACAACAACATAGCGCAGACCAATGGCTCTGGCGTACGTGTACGTCATTGTCACGAGCGTTCTCCCCCTTTCGTCCCCACGTGGGGGGCGTATTCAATTATTGGCTGTTTTCTGGGGGGGGCGTTGCAATCAAAATTCTACTGCTCCAAGCACTCCACAGAGAAGCACGGCCAGACTACAGTAGTGGAGCCAATCCTTTGGCGGAAGTACGTAGGATGGCTCGCGAGGCTATGTCATACAGGGGGTAAAGTGTGACTCAGTTACCAGGGCCCACATGTACCATTGGAGCACCATTGGAGCTGATTGTGCAGAGGGCCCACAATTTGAGCCCCTGACTACTGTACATTGTGTGTGTGTGTGTGTGTGTGTGTGTGTGTGTGTGTGTGTGTGTGTGTGTGTGTGTGTGTGTGTGTGTGTGTGTGTGTGTGTGTGTGTGTGTGTGTGTGTGTGTGTGTGTGTGTGTATGTGTGTGTGTGTGTGTGTGTGTGCGCGTGTGCGTGCGTGTGTGCGTGTGAGTGTGTGTGTTTGTGTGTGTGGGCGTGTGTGTGTGCATGTGTGTGCGTGCGTGCGTGCGTGCGTGCATGCGTGCGTGTGTGTATCCGTGTGTCAGAGTTGAGTCTTTGTTCTGTGCAGTTCCAGGATGTGGGTTCATGTCACAATTTTCCACTGGTGTGTCCAGGTACCCCTTGCACTCATCTTCCCTGTATATCTCTATCTATTGCCTCTTTTCCACTGCTGTGTTTCTGGTAGGCCTACAGCTCGACACAGCACTACTTGTCACTTTTTGCTTCTAGAATAGGAACCACACAGCTCAATCGTAAAGCAAAAAGTGGCGGCTGAGTCGCGCTGTGTCGAGCAGTAGGTCTACCAGAAAAACGGCAGTGGAAAAGAGGCTTATCTGTCTCTCCTTCCTCTTCCTTCCTTGCTCTTTTGCACTTCTGCTCTTTTTTGCTCCAGACACTTGGACCTGTTGGTGCACGTGAAAGGGTAAAGGTGTCCAAAAACTTTTTAAATTGAGGAAAGTGCTGCTTCCTCCCTAAACATCTCCCTGTCAGTTTTTGGCAGGGTATAACTGCAGATGAGTGGAAGATATTACCAAGGATACCTCACAAACTAACAAAATGCGAATAACGAAAGCACAAGGAGAGGACTATGCACTAGCGTGCCTGTTTTGAAAAGGATATCTTAGTCAGAAATAAAACTCAGTTCTGTTGTAACATAATCAGGGCGCTTTTCCATTACCAGCCAAAATGGCTAGTAGATGTTCATTAACTAGCCAAACACACACTCACTTACAGGTCAAAGTGGCTAGTAAGTTGGTCTTTTCTACCAGCCAAACAGAAATTTCACTAGCATTTGGCAGGTTGGCTAGTGTTAATTTAGAGCCCTGAACATAATTAAAAGAAGTGCAATCAGAGAAGGCAACCTGGTTACAAATATATTTTTAACGCTTTTGACAATTATCTCAAACTCTATCCGAGCGTCAAGTGCTGTGTGGGTAAGTTTGGAACGCCTAATGAATTCCACTTTCGTGAGGTGTCTTGCTTCAAAAGTCCACTTCAAATTAATTGAAGTGTGAAGCGAAATAAGACAGGGCCTGTTTCCATCTATGGTATCTGTCTCTCCTTCACTTCATTTCTCTCCATCTCTTGCTTGCCATCAAGTTGTTAAGGGTGAACTGAACTTTGCTGTATCCATGGCAATGGCTCATGAATTATTCATGCTAGATTGCTTTAGCAGCTAACACTGTCTCAGGGTTTTGGTTGTTAATTCAATCTAGTGTCCCAAAGGGTCTGTGTACGCTGATGCTGTGACACAAACACACACACACACACACACACGCACATGTGCTACGCACACGCACACGCACACGCACACGCACACACACGCACGCATGCATACAGGTACGCAGGCGCGCACACACATACACACACGCACGCACACACATGCATGCACGCACACAGGGAGAGAGAGAGAGAGAGAGAGAGAGAGAGAGAGAGAGAGAGAGAGAGAGAGAGAGAGAGAGAGAGAGAGAGAGAGAGAGAGAGAGAGAGAACAGTGTAATATATCTCCCGAGTTTTCACTTCTTTCTATCCAGTTTTCAGCTCAAGTAATCCCTCCAGAAACAAGCACAAGCACAGAGCAGGACAAAATGAAAACAAGCAAGATGGGATGATGTAAGGGTATGTCAGTGGAAATAGCCTATGTAAACATGGGCACACAGTAAAACAATAGTGTTAACTCTACACTTAGAGAGTTGATTTAACATATTCAAGAGTGTATTTAGTCCCAGAGTACTCTCTAAGAGTTGAATTAACACTACATTTTTTACTGTGTATACGAGGACAGAGAGGAAAAGAAATGATGAGGGGAAAATGACACAAAATAGATAAAAGTAAGATGATGGGTGCAAGAGCAGTTGCACAAGAAAAATGTAGTGTTAGTTCGAGACTGCTCTCAGAATACTGTATATGCATGGTCCCAATCGATTTAGTGTTAATTTAACTATTTTAGCCTACTACATAATTGCACTTAACTAACTAATTTACTAATTTATCTGTTTAATTAACACGATTTTTAATCCAACACTGTTTTAGAGCATATACAGTATAGCTTCACAGTGTTGATTAAACACTCAAAGAGTAACATTTTACTCTAAATCAAATGGGAATATTATGTTTCCAGGATAACATTGATTTATTGATACCGACTTGACTTGACTAACAAACACTGTATTTTTTTACTGTGTGGGTGAAGGAATACTTGGAGTGCAGTTCTCAGGCAGCTAATGTGTAATGCATTCTATTGCCAGAAGCGCAAGTACACATACAGTACGGCACATACACATGACCATGCACATGCCCACACAGATTTGCCCACACACACACACTCACAGCACACCAAATGGCACATATGTTGCCCCATGTCTCAGGGGTGTGTGAGTATGCAGTTCTCTGTGGGCATCATATGGGAATCTATGGTACGGCGGCGTGTAAACACGTGCATCTAGTATGTGTGTGTTTACAAGTGCACGTGTTTCTGTGTTGGTTGCTATTGGTCTGCACATGCATGTATGTATGAGAGAGAGAGAGAGAGAAAGAGAGAGAGAGACAGAGAGAGAGAGAGAGAGAGAGAGAGAGAGAGAGAGAGAGAGAGAGAGAGAGAGAGAGAGAGAGAGAGAGAGAGAGAGAGAGAGAGAGAGAGAGAGAGAGGGATATGTGACAAATGATCTCTTAACATGTGCTCATGTTATAGTATGCATATTGATTGTCTGTTTGATATGACAAAATCACACACACACGCGCGCGCACACACACACACACACACACACACACACACACACACACACACACACACACACACACACACACACACACACACACACACACACACACACACACACACACACACACACACACACACACAACTTTAGATCTCATCTCATGCTTCATTTGTGCGTCTGTGTGTTTGTGAATGAGCATGCAAGACTGTGTGTGTGTGTGTGTGTGTGTGTGTGTGTGTGTGTGTGTGTGTGTGTGTGTGTGTGTGTGTGTGTGTGTGTGTGTGTGTGTGTGTGTGTGTGAGAGAGAGCATGTGTGTGTGTGTGTGTGCACATGTTTGTGTATGTGTTGTTGATTAGAGTGCACATCTGTCACATCTGTGCTACATTAAGGCACTTTGAAGGGCGAGATTATCACCCTCAGGCGACACTCGCTGCCTGCTGCAACATGTCAGGCCTCAGCAAGGGGGAGGGGGGACAAAACGGTATGCAGTCCCAGGACCAGGGAGAGAGGGGGCCCAGAATTGGGTCTTCACAATATTGTACCAGAGATTCTTTAAGTATATAGAGATATGCCAATGTAATAGGTTGCTATGGGCACCTAACATGACCAGGTTCCGGTCTGCCTAAAAGGGCGTGTCATAATACTCCTAGCATTGAATAGAACAGTCCTTAGGTCTGCCTAGGTCTGCCTAAAGGGGTTCCCCCCCCCCCTCCCCCCTTGAAATAATAGAACCCGGAAACAATGGGCCAATGGAACCTCTCTCTCTCTACTCTCTCTGGTTTTACAGTGCGTATTGGGTTATTGGGTTGGGGGGGCCTTTTCAGATGGTTTTGTCCGGGGCTCAGTCAAGGCTGTCAGCGTCCCTGCCTGCAACATGTCACGCCTCAGCACTTGAAAAGGGAGCCCGGAGGCCATATCACACGGGGGGGCGAGCATGAAGAATATAAGGGATGGAAAAAGAAGACAAGACAAGGACTTGGCAGAAAGGGAGTGAGGTATAGGACTGAGAGAAGGACAGAGGGAGAGGGAGAGGGAGAGAGAGAGACAGAGAGAGAAACAGAGAGACTGAAAGAGAGAGAGAGAGAGCGATAGGGGTGAAATGAAGAGAGCCACGGTTCTCACACCCTCCTCCAGACGTTTCTCTGCACGTGCCCTCCACTCAGCTGACATCCACAGCGGGCATGCTGCCACCCCTGCCCACCCCCGCATCCATTCCACCCCCACAAACACCCACTTCCACTTTTCTGCCAAGCAACCAAGCAACAAAACAACGGATTGCTGGTGAGTGGGCTTTCCTATTTTCAGCAAGGCTCAATGATCACTTACTGTAGGACTTAGTACCACTGTCCATAAATAACGGCCCACGCAGGTCACGGATATGCTGCTGAGAATGACTTTGTAGACTTTCCCATGTTACCGGCAATGCGCATAAAGGTCACTCGGCCAGAACTCATGTTTCTGCTTTAACATTTACAGTATCCCTCACCAGGGGATACAGTAATGGGAGTGGACAACAGTGTAAAGAAACATTGCCTGTAATACAGAGTGGTATTCAAAGGGTAACTTCTGGCAATTTCGACATGCAGTTGTAATGCTCACACTACCCTGGACTTGTCAGTACCTGAGAATTAAAAAAAAACAAATCTTCAGCCTTTTCTTAGATCCTGGTCATTGTAATGGGGGCCGGTGTTTGTTTACATAAAAAAAACATCTTGATTTATTCCCAATAACATCCAAAAGGTTATGCCACATCAGCAGACAACTAGCAAACAGTGATACCTTTTTGGATAATATTTGGAGTAGACCTATGTTAAGAAAGTTTTAAATGTAAGCAAAATCTGCCCCCATTAGAATACCTCAGATCTCGGAAAGGGCTGAGTCGAAAAATGCAGCATCACCAGATAATGACAAGTCAAGGGTAGCGTGAGCAATACAACAGCATAATGAAATTGGCTGAAGTTATCCTTTAAGCATGTCCCCACCAGTGGCACAGCAGCCTGTTCAAAACAGGCAATAGCAAGTGTGTTTTAAAGCTCACTTTACAAGTAATTACCAGCCTGAACCACCATCATTTCTGCTGACACAAATAGGCTAAGACTCACGGAAAGAGGATTGGTACTGGGTATTATTAATCAAGAAATGCACACAATGGTTTATTCTGTTTTATTCGCAAACTAACCGATGCAAGCTATCACGGAAGCTTGAAATTTTAAGGTGTTTCCCCAAGCTTTTCAAATTTCATGTGCGTAGCCCATGTGATTAGATGCAGAACACAACTTAGACTACTCCCCCCATATCTTTTGTTTCACACAGTAAATGATGTGCTGCAAGGTTTCAATTAACATTGAGTCCTATGAGACCAGCTGACGGCTAACTGGTCTCATAGGACTCAATGTTAACTGCTAGCCAAGAGGTAAAATTTGCACTGCCATACTCAGAGAACGGTTGAAAGAACAGGAGAAAGGTAAAACTCAGTCATTTAACTCAAGGAGAGATGTAAAATAAGCTTATTTCTAAAAATTGGACAGTATCACTTTAAGTGTCCCTCCTGTTGATATTACGTGTTGATATGATGATGTTGTGCATTGTGTTGCTATGTTTTCACTTGGCCCAAGCCTGCTGCGCAGCTACATGTTAGCACAACACGGCAGGGGCCAGAGACTGTTTTAGTTAGCCTGCAAGCACACCGCACACTGTGGGGCGACACTAAACTGCCAACCACCTGGATAAGTGGCGAAGCTAAGCCCATCACGAGCACCCATACTGGGAAACCGGTGCCAACAGAATTGCCACGCCATCTGTGTGCTATGCACACTCTGCCTACGGACGGATGGCCAGATGAGCCGAAAATCACACACAGAAGGAGTGGAAATGTGGGAAAAAAGAAGAGAAAATGAAATCTGGTAAATTGCTGAAGCTAAAAAAGGCTATAGGCTTAAAATCCCCTTAAAATCTGATCAGATTATTTTCCCTTTGCAAATCCTGTAAGATCTTTGTAAATCACAGTAGGATCAAGAGGCTTATGAAAGGACCAGTAGAACGACAGTTCAGGGGTCACGTGCCAATACAAATGCAGAAACCTGGCGTGGCGTGCCCACTACGACATCTCATAGACAACCGCTGCGTGATGAAGACCGTGCTGGACCGAAACATTGTCTTCAATAAACCTATAAAGCGGATCTGCAAAGCGGAGTTTCAGGACTTTTACTCTTTCTACAGTCAGATGCACCTGGCACTCTTTCTACAGTCCTGCACCTGGCCTCAGCGAGGTGGGATGTGCATACTTTTACTAATCTTAATTATCTTCACTGTCAGGAATCCTGTATCCTTGATGACTGCAGTGCTTGGCCAATGGGCAATTCAACCACTCACTGAATCAGTCACCCCCCCCCCCATCTCTCTCTCTCTCTCTCTCTCTCTCTCTCTCTCTCTCTCTCTCTCTCTCTCTGTGTTCCATAGGACAAGTAGCTACCGAGTTGGACTTTAACTTGGAACAGAAGGTGGGATGGATGGGGAGGTGCCCTTAGCAACCCAAGCATACTGAGATGAAGTGGGGCTGAGTTACCAGGGCTCCACGTAGGTGGGAGTCCCACACAGAGTAGGATATATGTACATCCGTATATGGGTGGGGGTTGGTCTATCGGAGCTGGTTGTACACAGGGCCTCAGAATTTACTGCTACATCCCTTCCCACACACTGATTCTAAGGCACTGTTACCATGGCACCCTCATGCTCCAAGTGAGATGGGTTAAATGCCAAAGTCACATTGCGCATATTGAATGCAATGTGCGGTCACAATTTAAAACGGAAGTCACGTTCACGTCACATTCTCTTTCTATATGGTGTTTACAGGAAGGTGTTAGTGGCCATGCATACCTGTGTGCGCTGGCGTGGTTGCCATGCCTCCTCGTTGCCGTAGGAGATGAAGGGCCCGCTGCACACGCAGCATTCCTGAAGCACGGGGTTTCCCAGAAACATGGAGGAGTGCAGGGGCCACTCTAGGTCAGCCTCGTGACACCCCCCAACACTTGACTTCTGTTTCCCCTCACCATGGTGACGGCCCAGCATTTTCCACTTCCTCACCTGATGGAACAGGAAATAAACAACAACAAAGTAAACAGATCTGTCGTTTCTTGAAAATAATTAAAATAAGCTCCGTAACACACTCAATGCAACAAAAGCATAGGTGCTCATTCCATTATTCAAAAGAAGAGACAGTGAGGAACTTTCAAACCGAAAAGTCTGACAGGCATTAAAGTACAAAGCAAGTAGGAATGCCTTTGTCTTGTGTAAAAAAAAAAAAAGATTGTCCAACTTTGTCCTGTTTCAGACAAAAATAATGTTGAAAATGCAGTAACTACAAAAAGGGATGTTATTTCTTTTTTTTGTTTTTGTTTTAATAGGTTACATCTTACAAGCTAAAAACTCAGTAAGTCACATTTAGTTACTGCACTTATCATTGAGGCCGTGGTTCAGGAAAAGACGGTAATACCAAAGAAGAATGCAGTAACTACATTTTTGTGGTGAAAAGCCATATGAATGTTGTTCTTTTCTTCATTTTTTGTGTTTGCATACATTTCAATCCTAAAAAAGTATTGCACAACTAGTGACACTTCCATGTCACCACCAGTTTACCTACAACACAGTTCTCTGGCCGGAAAGGAAACTTTAAAGCCTTTTTTCTTAGTTTGCAATGGAGTGCAGTTACTGCGTTCTTGTTTTGCATGGCAGTATAGGGATCAGAATAACACTGAGTCCTGGTAAACCCCTACTGCGAAAATCCGTCCCAACAAGTTCATAGGACACATGGGACTGTTAGACATTTGAGCGTCTTATATGCGTTATGTGTTCTGCTATGTTTTATTAGATATTTACAAAGATGACATTCTGAATGTGCAGTTTAATTTCCAGACCTAATCTATGCTGATTTAATCTTATTCCAGTGCTGAGTAAGTCTGAGTAAGTCTTCCCCTCTTTCTCTCTCTCTCTCTCTCTCTCTCTCTCTCTCTCTCTCTCTCTCTCTCTCTCTCTCTCTCTCTCTCTCTCTCACACACACACAGAGAATGCACAGGGGAGTTAAATATAATAAACCATCAGCATGTCTAAAATCAAAACTATTGCAGGAGGCTGAGTCATATGACCAGATGGAATAGAGATTACTTTGCGTTTGTGTGTGTGTGTGTGTGTGTGTGTGTGTGTGTGTGTGTGTGTGTGTGTGTGTGTGTGTGTGTGTGTGTGTGTGTGTGTGTGTGTGTATGTGTGTGTGTGTCTGTGTGTGTGTCTGTGTCTGTGTGTGCGCGTGCATGTGTGTGTGTGTGTGTGTGTGTGTGTGTGTGTGTCTGTGTCTGTGTCTGTGTGTGTGTGTGTAAGAGAGAGAGAGATAGAGAGAGAGATCAAGAGAGAGAGAGAGAGAGCATGTCTGTGAGAGTGCGAGTGTGTGCATGCATGTAAGGCTCTGTGTTTCAGCTTTCAGTCCAGCTATCAGCAGTACCCTCTGTGCACCTACACTCCAACTGGCACACACTACGCTGGCAAGCTATGCACTGGCACATTGCTGTCTTGAACAGTTGAGCCACAAAGAAATGACAAAGGAATTTTAAGCATGGGGTGTATTAAGGTTAATGCCAATAAATGGCTCATATCTGGGGCGTGCTGTGGTGCACGACTAAAGTGCTCCTGGGAACCCAAGTTTGAATCCAGCCAGAGTCATTTCCCAACCCTATCCCTTCTCTCTCCCACTTGATTCCTGTCACACCCATCACTTTGCTATCATAATAAAGGCACAAAAGCCCAAAAATACAGTGTATGCTCAACAAGCACAATCAGAAATGGAAACCTGGCCCCAAATGACAGATACAGAATGTAGTTGTGAAGAGGGATTCTACTAAAAGTCTAAAATAATGTTTCCATTACCCATAAAAGTCAACAAACCAAATTTGACAATAATCAAGCAATGAATGACACAGTGACAAATCAATCAATCAGACAAGCAAAAAGACAGACAGACAGACAGACAGACAGACAGACAGACAGACAGACAGACAGACAGACAGACAGACAGACAGACAGACAGACAGACAGACAGACAGGGTCATTGCAATATCTGGACAAACCCCTACAGGAAGCCACATAAATATTCCGTTCACAGGTCGTTTTTAAATGGTAAAAAGGTGAAAAGGTAAAAGTAACTTGTAAAGTGCCTCCTATCATGGGAAAAGGTAAAAGTACCTCCTGGGAAAAAAGCAACTGCTGCTGCTGTGTGCTGTTGTTGCTGCTATCAGTGTTGCTATTGGTTTCCTGTGGTGCAGTATATACAGACAGCAGACACACAGCAGCCATCAGAAGGTGGCACTAACACTGACCAGCTGTTGTAACCTCTCACACACGCATGCAAACACACACACGCACACACACAGACACACACACAGACGGAGGCACAGACACAGACAGACACACACACACACGCACGCACGCACGCACAAACGCACGCACGCACGCACGCACGCACGCACGCACGCACGCACGCACGCACGCACGCACACACACACACACACACACACACACACACACACACACACACACACACACACACACACCAAACCATTAACCATTAGGGGTCAAACATACCAAAGCCGAACGGAACGGACGCGAGACGAACGCGGTCTTTCTGCTTAATTTCTGCCGGTGTGTTTTTCTCTCCCTTTCACACTGACAGTGTCGGCGTGCATGGCCAGTCCTGTTCAAAACCCCCCCACAGCCAAAGCTACTTTGCCATTCATTTGAATGAGACACCGCCGGTCGCCAGAGTGAAAAATATCCTCTAGTTCTATTTTCCAAATGCAGCGTGACACGGAGCCGGCTCCCGCGCCGCTGACGCCCGACTACCGCCGGTTGGTTTGTAAGGACAGATATGTTTCAATGTATTTTCATTGATGCTGGTAAAAATCGCGGTCGTTCCGTGACGCTTTACCGCCCTAGTGTGTAAGACCCCTTATATTGTCTATCGGTATTACATTGAGGGGCAGCCCTTTCAGATTATTTTGTCTCTGGCATGGTCCAAGTTAACAGCGGCCCTCATTACCAGAATAGCCGCATCTTGTCACACAATTACCATATAGATAGCAGTCTTGAGAGAACATGACAATCAGAGACCCTTTACATGTGAAAAACAGCCAGTACAAATACTGTACACAGTATAAGGAAAGACTGGACATAGTATGCAGGGAGAAACAGGCGGCACAAAAAAAAGACAACAAAGGGAAACAACAAGAGATCTGGAGGGAGGAGACGGTTGGTGGTACTGGGAAAAAAAAAGAAAAAAAAAAGAACAGACTCCAACTTTTTAAGGAATGGACAAAGCTCCCTCCTGTGAGAATGGGAAGACCCAAAACTTCATATAAGATAGCCACTGAATGCAGGGCACATTAATCCAGATTAAAATTTGGTTGAAGGCTTAGTGATGTTTTTGAGAGAGACAGAGAAAAAAAAACGGCCACTTCATTTATAATTAACTTTACTCTCCAAATGACACAGTTGTACTGTGTCTGCTGTGGTGATTTGCAGAAATACATAAATTAGACACCCAGATGAGATTATTAATGCAGTCAAATCGTTTCATAACGATTTCACATTTTTTACAATCTGATTGGATCTTCATAACGGAGTCAGATGCTCAGTTAAAAATCCATTATGCTTCTCACAATGGACTATGGACACTGCTCTTTTGTCTTGTCATCAAGCTGTCTCCTTCCTTGTGAGGCAACAGATATGGACAAGATGTTGGTTCGGTGACACTATGCACTCTGCGCAGTGTAGACTTTGAGTTTTAAAGAGTTTGAAGAGCCTCTCAGTTGAAAGGCAACTGTGATAACACACTATCTGCTTTTTTTACGGGTGACTTTCCTTTAGGCGACAACAACGTTTGTCAGCTATCTTCCTGACTTTCTCTTTCTAAATTGTTGTTTTGTATGTCTCTGTCTCCCTTTCTCTCTATTCACCTGCTGTCACTTACAGTATTATCTTCATCCTTTTATCTCATTTGCTATCACTCTTCTTCTTCTCATCCACCCTAACTCTTCATGTGATGTTTGATAGAGGTAAGGCGTGAATAGTGAAAGGGAATAACAGATTACAGAGACACAGCAACAGTTTTTGAAAAATGTATTCTGTTGCTGTCTTTCTTTCTCTATTGTATCTCTTTCTCTCTCTCTCTCTCTCTCTCTCTCTCTCTCTCTCTCTCTCTCTCTCTCTCTCTCTCTCTCTCTCTCTCTCTCTCTCTCTCTCTCTCTCTCTCTCTCTGCTCCACTCCCCTCAGTGTCCTCTAGTCTTCTTTGTACCATTCCTGGGTCACTTTTTTCTCAACCTCCCTCCTGCTGTCACCTGCTGTCACTTATAATATTCATCCATTTATCTTTTTTTTCTCCTCAACTTTCCCTTTTTTTTCTTTCCCTGCCTCCACCCCTCCTCCTCTGGTAATGGTTGACCGAGGGGGATGGTGATAGTTCTCTGTCTCCTCTTGTTCCTTTCTTCCATTTCTTTTTTTTCTTACCCTTCTTCACCTGGTGTCACTTTTTAACTTTTTCCGACTATCTTTGGAATCTTTGGGCTATCTCTAGAATGCGCTTCACAGAACAGGCCTAACTACGGTCTAGATAAGTGACTTATAACATGTAAAAAGAGAGAGGTCAACCCGGCGCTCAGGTGTGTGGAAAAAATGTCCAAAATGGTGCTCTTGGGGTTGGGAAATCCAGAATTAGGAAAGCAGAAGGTCCCAGGCACTCAGAGGTAAATCAGTCCGAAGAAGGAGGTATATTAAAGGGGCATTCCACCGGTGGAGACATGAATATGTTACTGAAAGTGGGTCATATGTATAGTAGAATAGTAACATACATTTCTAATTTGGTGCCTTCTTGGCCAAGAAAAGGCAGAAAATGACTTTTTAGTGCTTGTGGATTTGTGACAACAATCCCCATAATGCACTGCAATGCTCAAGTTCCACAGGCCACACCCAGTTATTTGGGACTCTATGCA
>NC_085874.1:28895825-28903325 GCF_034702125.1 Engraulis encrasicolus
CGTAAATGCACTAACTGCCCGTTTTGTTGGCACACAGGATTTCGTGGCCTTTTTCTACTCTTAAATGCCACTCATGAGTGGAACTTTCCCTTTTGATTTTCGGTTGCAGTGTTTTGCATGTTTCTTATTTGTGTCTCGTGATGTTTGATTACCTGTGGATTTATTTGCATGTTTATTTACGTTACTGATTTGCTGTGATTTATTTTCCTTTTATTCTATTGATGGTATTTGTGGGCGGGGAATTTGGCCTATCATCTCCTGTAACCTCACCTTCGCGGCTAGTGTGCTGTGTGGCCTTGGTGTGCGTGTGAGTGCGTGAGCGTGGATGAGTGTTGAATTTGTCGTTTGCACATTGTATTTATTAATTGAAAGTAATAAAGAAAATAATAATCATTTGGGATCCTCGTTTCTGGGTAGTGTACAACGAACCTGTGTTGCCTTTACTAGTTGTGATCAAATATATTCTGGGGTGGAAGTCCCCCAGTGGCGTAGTCGTGCAACTATAAACCACAGGGTGTTAATTATTATCCTGAGTAATTAAACGAAATATCCACTCGGTTACAATTGACGTGACGTCGGCAGGATGTACATAACCACAACAGAAATGCGGGTCCCATTTGGTGTATTGTAGTAATGGTGATGATAAATGTGCAAATTTTGTATTTCCTTTTTTGTTAATCTGTTGGTTGACTTAAGTGTGTTCCCAATCTCGCTTCCCCATATTTCAGTTACAAACAAAACGGCAGCTGTGTTGGTTGGGTCTGGCTACCAACAGGGAGCGGTTGCGTTCAGTCAGTGGTGTTCCCCGTGGTCGTTCTCTCAAGAGTTAGCGAAGCCCATTGCGTACCCCTGCAACATGGAGAGACAGGATGACTGGTCAGAATTGAAGGAGATTGCCAGTAAGCAGCAGGCGCAACTCGAACTGCTGGAACAGTGGGTCGATAGGTGGGAGCAACACCAACAGCGGCCTCCAACAGGGTCGCATGGGGGGGCCATGACATGCTGGCGGTGCCAACAGCCCGGACACCTGGCACGTAATTGTGAGTGGCCGAACTCTCCCGTACGTGCGCAACCCCCACCGACTGCAAGGTCTAGGGGTGGTGGGCAATCCTCCCCGGGTTTTCAGTCCAGAAGACAGTCCCCTACTGGGCTAGGGAACCGCATGTCCAACGGGGGTATGCAGGGCTCGAGAGACGTTTTTAACCAACATGGTTTAACACCCGGGGCCGTCTTGAATTGTTTGTGCATGTGCGCGTGCATATGCTTGATGATGATGGTTAATTGGCTGTGTATCTGTTAGTGTGTGGATGCGCGTGTGTGTGGATGCGCGCGCGTGTGTGTGTGTGTGTGTGTGGTCTGGGCCTGAGTGCGTGTGCAGTCTGGGCGTTTGTGCGCGTGCAGTGGGCGCGCGTCTGGCCGGGTGTCTGTGTGTGGCGTGTCGGGTGTCTGTGTGCGCGTGTGTGTGCGTGTGTGTGTGTTCTAGGGGGCGCATTGTGCCAACATTAGTGTAACTTGGCCAGCTCCTCGTCAGAGGGTGTTTTTGTTTTGTTTTTTCTTTCTGTTGTGTCGTCGGGTCGCCGACAGAAAAAGCAGGGGAATATTGTAGCAGGGCGCACCTGCTTGGGAACCGTGTTCGGTTTGACTGACAGCTGGGAGGCGGGCAGAAGGCTATAAAGCGGGAGACGCCAGGTCCTTCGGGGCTGACGTCTTCCGCTCCGACCAGATCTTTGGCGAGGGCACGCCGTGTTGTTTGCTGGGGGCCGCGTTAGAGCATCGTATATTGACCCGCCGTTAAACGGTCATTGATGTATAGTGCGCACATAAGCTGTGCGAAGCAGTGCTACATTTCTGCCTAGGGTAAGTTGCAGCAACACCCACGCGTAATTGGTTTCCATTTTCTGTTATGGCTGGTGCCTGACCAACTCTCTACTTTTAGTCCGATAACCTGGTCGTGGGACAACCTGGGTGGCTTGGTGACCCCTCTGAAGCAGTTGGGTACGACTGCGCAACGTGCGTTACGGTGGGTACTCTTGACACGCACCTCCAGTGAAGTTTATTCTATTCCCGTGCAAGTTACTGACTGGAGTGTTTCTGCTGCAATTGTAGTTCTCGTCAGCGGCCTCCAGGGCAAGGACTCGGTGTGACGTGCCCTACGCCCCCGCCCAGCTGTCGTTTTGTTTGGGGAGAAGTCCTTATGATTAAACTTTAACTCTGTCTGTCTGTCCTTTGACGTTGTGTGCGAGGCGCACTGAAGGCACTGCGCAGGAGCGCAGCTACTTGTGCTCGTAAATGCACTAACTGCCCGTTTTGTTGGCACACAGGATTTCGTGGCCTTTTTCTACTCTTAAATGCCACTCATGAGTGGAACTTTCCCTTTTGATTTTCGGTTGCAGTGTTTTGCATGTTTCTTATTTGTGTCTCGTGATGTTTGATTACCTGTGGATTTATTTGCATGTTTATTTACGTGACTGATTTGCTGTGGTTTATTTTCCTTTTATTCTATTGATGGTATTTGTGGGCGGGGAATTTGGCCTATCATCTCCTGTAACCTCACCTTCGCGGCTAGTGTGCTGTGTGGCCTTGGTGTGCGTGTGAGTGCGTGAGCGTGGATGAGTATGTTGAATTTGTCGTTTGCACATTGTATTTATTAACTCCTGTAATTGAAAGTAATAAAGAAAATAATAATCATTTGGGATCCTCGTTTCTGGGTAGTGTACAACGAACCTGTGTTACCTTTACTAGTTGTGATCAAATATATTCTGGGGTGGAAGTCCCCCAGTGGCGTAATCGTGCAACTATAAACCACAGGGTGTTAATTATTATCCTGAGTAATTAAACGAAATATCCACTCGGTTACAATTGACGTGACGTCGGCAGGATGTACATAACCACAACAGAAATGCGGGTCCCATTTGGTGTATTGTAGTAATGGTGATGATAAATGTGCAAATTTTGTATTTCCTTTTTTTGTTAATCTGTTGGTTGACTTAAGTGTGTTCCCAATCTCGCTTCCCCATATTTCAGTTACAAACAAAACGGCAGCTGTGTTGGTTGGGTCTGGCTACCAACAGGGAGCGGTTGCGTTCAGTCAGTGGTGTTCCCCGTGGTCGTTCTCTCAAGAGTTAGCGAAGCCCATTGCGTACCCCTGCAACATGGAGAGACAGGATGACTGGTCAGAATTGAAGGAGATTGCCAGTAAGCAGCAGGCGCAACTCGAACTGCTGGAACAGTGGGTCGATAGGTGGGAGCAACACCAACAGCGGCCTCCAACAGGGTCGCATGGGGGGGCCATGACATGCTGGCGGTGCCAACAGCCCGGACACCTGGCACGTAATTGTGAGTGGCCAAACTCTCCCGTACCTGCGCAACCCCCACCGACTGCAAGGTCTAGGGGTGGTGGGCAATCCTCCCCGGGTTTTCAGTCCAGAAGACAGTCCCCTACTGGGCTAGGGAACCGCATGTCCAACGGGGGTATGCAGGGCTCGAGAGACGTTTTTAACCAACATGGTTTAACACCCGGGGCCGTCTTGAATTGTTTGTGCATGTGCGCGTGCACATGCTTGTGTGTGATGGTTAATTGGCTGTGTATCTGTGTGTGTATGCATGCGTGTGTGTGTGCATGCGCGCGCGTGTGTGTGTGTGGTCTGGGCCTGAGTGCGTGTGCAGTCTGGGCGTTTGTGTGCGTGCAGTGGGCGCGCGTCTGGCCGGGTGTCTGTGTGTGGCGTGTCGGGTGTCTGTGTGCGTGTGTGTGTGGGTGTCTGTGTGTGCTAGTGGGCGCGTTGTGCCAATATCAGAGGAACATGGCCAGCCCCTCGTCGGAGTATGTTTTGTTTTCGTTTTTTTCTTTTGGTTGTGTCGTCGGGTCGGCGACAGAAAAAGTAGGGGAATATTGTAGCAGGGCGCACCTGCTTGGGAACCGTGTTCGGTTTGACTGACAGCTGGGAGGCGGGCAGAAGGCTATAAAGCGGGAGACGCCAGGTCCTTCGGGGCTGACGTCTTCCGCTCCGACCAGATCTTTGGCGAGGGCACGCCGTGTTGTTTGCTGGGGGCCGCGTTAGAGCATCGTATATTGACCCGCCGTTAAACGGTCATTGATGTATAGTGCGCACATAAGCTGTGCGAAGCAGTGCTACATTTCTGCCTAGGGTAAGTTGCAGCAACACCCACGCGTAATTGGTTTCCATTTTCTGTTATGGCTGGTGCCTGACCAACTCTCTACTTTTAGTCCGATAACCTGGTCGTGGGACAACCTGGGTGGCTTGGTGACCCCTCTGAAGCAGTTGGGTACGACCGCACAAAGTGCATTACGGTGGGTATTCTTGACACGCACCTTCAGTTAAGTTATTTTATTCCCTTACAAATTAATGACTGGAGTTTTTCTGCAATTGTAGTTCTCGTCAGCGGCCTCCAGGGCAAGGACTCGGTGTGACGTGCCCTACGCCCCCGCCCAGCTGTCGTTTTGTTTGGGGAGAAGTCCTTATGATTAAACTTTAACTCTGTCTGTCTGTCCTTTGACGTTGTGTGCGAGGCGCACTGAAGGCACTGCGCAGGAGCGCAGCTACTTGTGCTCGTAAATGCACTAACTGCCCGTTTTGTTGGCACACAGGATTTCGTGGCCTTTTTCTACTCTTAAATGCCACTCATGAGTGGAACTTTCCCTTTTGATTTTCGGTTGCAGTGTTTTGCATGTTTCTTATTTGTGTCTCGTGATGTTTGATTACCTGTGGATTTATTTGCATGTTTATTTACGTGACTGATTTGCTGTGGTTTATTTTCCTTTTATTCTATTGATGGTATTTGTGGGCGGGGAATTTGGCCTATCATCTCCTGTAACCTCACCTTCGCGGCTAGTGTGCTGTGTGGCCTTGGTGTGCGTGTGAGTGCGTGAGCGTGGATGAGTATGTTGAATTTGTCGTTTGCACATTGTATTTATTAACTCCTGTAATTGAAAGTAATAAAGAAAAGAATAATCATTTGGGATCCTCGTTTCTGGGTAGTGTACAACAAACCTGTGTTGCCTTTACTAGTTGTGATCAAATATATTCTGGGGTGGAAGTCCCCCAGTGGCGTAGTCGTGCAACTATACACCACAGGGTGTTAATTCTTATCCGGAGTAATTAAACGAAATATCCACTCGGTTACACATGCATGAAAAAGGGGATCTTCTACATTGTCTGCCATTTTGAATTTCCAGACATCTTTTCAGCTGCAAAACATTCTGTAAACTGTGGTCATGCTAGTGAATATTAGTTCATTATTTAGCAAATGATTCATGAAAAGACCAACATTGGCAAAAGACAGCATAGTTTCAATGAGCAACATAGTTACAATAGATCGGACATCCTACACAGTGCACCTTTAAAAAAATTCTGGCGCGCTGCATGTGCACTGTGGACCTCCCTTATTTCAAATTCCTGGATACGGCCATGAACACAACCACTCCACTCCAGAACCTCATCAACAAAACACTCTAAGGACCCTCGCTGAATAACAACACACACACTCTAAGGACCCTCGCTGAATAACAACACAATCACTCCAGAGCAGGGCCGGACTGACAGGAAAAAGCAGGCCGGGCAGTTTCAGTCAAGACCGATCCGCCAGGCTTTGAGACAGACAATGAATTCTGAGACAACAGTTTTAGTGATCTATAACGAGCAATTTTGACCACAACAGCCAAAATTGATACTGTATTAAAATCTGACTCTGAGAGGTCAGCTTTAGCAGTATGAGGAATGATACCACTGCATTGAGGGGAGGGCCAGGCCAAAATCATCAGCAGTCCGCAGGGCAAATGCCCTGTATGTCTTATGGCCAATCCAGCCATGCTCCAGAGCCACAATAACACAACACTGTAAGGACCCACTGAATTGTCACCAGAACCACATCACACACTTTAAGGACCCTTGTATACACTTCAAGATCCGTGCACTCCAGTTCGACAATCCTACTCTTGGATATAGATAGGCTACACATTTCAATCACACACAGGGGCCCAATCACACACTAAGACATCCTTGAGACTAATGGTGCTTCCACATGAAGGTCTTTGTAAGTTGTTTGCCCAGGGAAACGATTCTATTGGATGCGATATACAGGATGCGATATACCACACATGCTTGACACCATCTAAAGCAAATTTGTTTATCTTGGTCTCAAGAGAGATGAACAGACTAAGGATATGGATCACTGGAACCATGTCGTGTGATCTGAAGAGACCAAGATAAACAAATATACTTTAGATGGTGTCAAGCATGTGTGGTGGTAAACAAGTGAGTTTTACAAAAAAAAGTGTATCCTATCAAAAGCCAAGCCTGGTAGTGGGACTGACATGGTTTGGGGATGCATGGATGCTGTCAACATTGGTAATCTGAAATACACCTAAAAGAAACATGCATGTCAACATGCACTGTGACTACTGAAGCAGATCATGATATTCTCCATAGGATTGCATTCAAATCTCACACCAATCTATTTAAGCCAGATGCAGACTCAAAATGTAAAAGTTCAATGCAAAGAAAGGTTGAAACGCACACTGATGACCTCCCTTTTCATCCCTTTTCATTTTGTTTCATTTCGAGACGATTCTAGCAAACACAGCCCCTTCTCTACCGGATTTTCATCTGGGGTGTACTCACTTTTGTACTTGAGTACATGTTGAAACATGAATGGCTATATTTTGTTTTTTTCTGAGTGAACAAGAAATTTAAGTGGTTAAATAAGTTGTTAAAAGGTCACTAATCATTGTGTCAAAGTGAAATTTCTGTAATGCTTTCCTATGAAAAGATATACTCACAAATCTGCAAAAACTGTGAGGGGTGTATTCACTTTCGTGATATACTGTAGCTCTGTCCAGTGTAGCTCCCTGGATTTCCATGAGCAACATGGTCAGCAGAGAATCCGGGAACAGCAGCTGCCAGGGGTGGAGCTATAGGGGGGGGGGAGCAGGGCATTTGCCCCTGGGCCCAGGGCCCTCTTGTATTGATGGTGGGGGCCCTATTGTGACCATGAAAAGTCGTATGGAGGGCCATATAAGTGTTTTGCCCTGGAGCCCTATGTGTAATTGTTCCGCCACTGCCAACAGCATAGGGAGTGCTCACATAATTTAAGATTAGGAGAGCAAATATTTCATCCATGAATAGAGCAGGCAACATGACAAAGACTAACCTATGCCATGTCATGACACAACAAGGTAGAGCTGATTTGCGAAAAATGAGTAGCGGCAAAGCACACAAATATAATACTGGTTATTTGTGTATAATTATAACTGTGTGGAATAATTTTTGAGTGTAAAAAATGATGACAACAGATGATGAAAATAATTTGCTTACTGAAATGGGAGGACAATATTATGGCTTTTCTGTTACAGTAAGGTCAAAAAGAAATCACTGAATATAGATAGGGTAATCAGATAACATTAACCCAATTCAAATTCCCATAAACTGTATGTTGCTTTATAATGTTTTGGAAACTCCTCAAAGAACATCAATGCAACGCCTG
>NC_085874.1:28908325-28913325 GCF_034702125.1 Engraulis encrasicolus
TGAGAGTCTCTGTTGTCGGGTCTTTTTGGGTGGGTTGTTCCACGGCAAATTTGTTGTTGTTAAAAGGGTGAATACAAGAAAGCAAAAATACGTAGAAGCTAGAGCTGCAGGCCCCTTTGACTCTTGGACCCCTGCAACTGTTACTTTCATTTCCAACGTCCCATTTTCTTTCTAATTCCACCCTTATCTTGTGACGCCTCCATCCACATCCTCTATCTTTTCTTCCTCCTCCTTCTCCTCCTCCTCCTCCTCCTCCTCCCCCTCCCCCATCACCATGCCCCCTGGCCTCTTCATCCTCTTCATTCACATCCTCCACACTCTCTTGTGACGCCTCCATCCACATCCTCTATCTTTTCTTCCTCCTCCTTCTCCTCCTCCTCCCCCATCACCATGCCCCCTTGCCTCTTCATCCTCTTCATTCACATCCTCCACACTCTCTTGGATTGTGTAGCCTTACACATTAAGCCATGTAACTAGAAGTAACATGTGTCAGCATGTGGAACTCCCAGTTTTCAGTCGCATTCTACAAAGCAAACCCGCGATTTTCTCATTTGTCCATTTCAGAGATTATATTCAAAAAGCATTGTTATCGTTTTTTTAATGTGATTGTAAATGTACGGGACTGGTAACCGGATACATTATTATGCATATTTGTAACATTCATCCGCCATCAGTTATCCATTGTCCTCCTGCCCTGCTTTTGCATATCTTCCACAGCTAGTAACTGATAAACCAGACAATCACATCCATGTACCGCAGAGGACTTCCTGTTCATGCTCAATGTGGGACTGATTGGCTCTCCACCAACCAATCAAAAACAGGCTCACACAGCAGTGACACATAATGATTGAGAAAGTCTGCTTCAACCAGGAGTTTTGCTCCCATGTCTTTTCATCTTTCCTCTAAGCTTTGGGGTTAAAGGGTCCTTCTTCAGACGTCTGCTCAACAGCCTCTGGTTAAAAGCTTCACGCAGTTGTGAAGCAATAGGTCATCTGTCATCTAGTCAATCAGTCACAGTGTCAGGGTCACGGGTTCAAACGTCATAATTACTATTGCATAATGATTCCACCTGCTGGTGCATAGCGTAGCACCTTGGTCTCCAAACAAAGGCCTGTGGGGCAAATCCGGCCCGGGCTTGGCAAACATTTGGTCCGCGATGGGGTCAGAACAAATGAAAACATAAATGTGAGTGATTTTCGATCACTAAAAACTTCAGTGTCTCTTATCTCTCCAAAGAATTCATAGAGTTAGATCTCTAGACTATGCTAATTGTCTCATAATAGTCATTGACAAGAAGGGAAAACGGAACAGCGAAAATCTGTTCTCTGTCCAGAAATCTTGTTTGACATTTGGTTGAGGCGCTGGTTTGGCCTGCAGCCTCACTTGCAACACAGCATATCATAATGGAATTACATGTCTGTGTGTAATGTCAGTATGCATGAATGACTATATATGAATATTTGCAAGCATTGCATGAATTACTAGATAGAATAATGTGTGTACAGTATATGCGTGTTGTGTCTTTATGTAAAGGAATTCATTTTATGTTCACATGACTGAACAATATTTAGATTTCCTATATCACTAGATTCATCGGATTAAAAGTTTAAGTAAATTAAACATGATCAAAATTCATCACATGCAAGAGATGTGTCCTATCTGCACTGCATGCGTTCAGATCAGTGTTGCTAGGCAGATCTTCCTGGGTAATATTACTGCTTTTGGGCCAATGTAGTGTATAATACCCGTGGGGATTGCAACATCCGAGGGCAACATGTGCAGATTATCCAATCAGGGAGCAGCCTGTCATATGACTACCTGGCAACATCAGCTTAGGCTGCTCTGTATCACGACCAACTGCATTTTTTTTTCTTTTTTTTAGGGCCTGTTTGCCTGTATTTTGACAGGACAGTGGAGGAGAGACTAGAGAGAGAAACACAATTTCAATTTCCTTGTATGACCTGTGCATATGAAGAAACTGACAATAAAAGCTGACTAGACTTGACTTGAGAGGAAATGAGTGGGGAGAGAGAGACAGGGAAGGATCGGCCAATGACCTGAGCGCCCTCCTAGTGACGCAACACCTTCAGCATTGCTACTAGTCAGGTCAAGAGCAATGCAAGTACTTTCTGAGCTCCCAAAAAATCGGGAACTCCTCCCACAACAGCAAACAACCATTGGCGGGTCAACCATGCCATTTGGGAAATGTTCATTGTTACGCTCTTGGTCAGCGCAAGTCCCAAAGAGATTTGAAAGTCGATGATAATCAGGCTAGTAACCCAGTGCCCTACCGTTAGGCCATGGCAGGGACAGCTACTGGTTTAATACATAGGGAAGCAGTCAGGTGTGGTGGAGAGCAATTTGGCGCGTCAATGGGTCAATACGTATATCGACCATTCTAGCATGCTTTGTTTGGGGACTAATTCCACCAGCTGATGAGTTCAACAGGAAGGGGGATGGATTCATTGTATGTCTGTCTATCTTCCTGCTTGCCTGCCTGCCTTCCTGTCTATCTGTCTGTCTCTCTCTCGCACTGTGTCTCACCACACACACATACCAGCACTGAAGCTTGCAAACCAGCACAAACCTGTTCACACAGACACGCATGCAGAGAGAGCGAGATCAAGAGAGAGAGAGAGAGGTTTGCTCCTCTGGCTGTGTTAATTAAATTGCAGAGTGGCTCCAGAGGCTTTGCCCAGGACTGTGATGTAGTGGAATATAGATCATAGGCTACACAAGCAGCTGTGACATCACCGCATACACACACGTAAACATACACACACACGCACATAAACATACACACGCACGCACGCACAAATGTACGGATGCATGCACACACGCACACACACGCATGCGCACACGCACAGACACACACGCACGCACCTGCAAACACACACGCAACCACATACAAGTACACACACACACACACACACACACACACACACACACACACACACACACACACACACACACCACAACCTGGCTGTGTGAAACAGAACACCTGGAACATGATGTTACGCCAGAAACACATAGACGTTTCCAATCCGCTTGCTCCTTTTTGAGTGGCCATATCCTGAATGTCAAATCGAGATACATTAAAGGTAAAGGCCAATGAACCCTTAAAGTGGTAGTTCGCTATTTTAGACATTAAGCCCTGTTTGTGTGACTTCTGGGGTGAAGTAGAGATGTTCTCATCACAATTTTGACATTTGGTGCTGAACGGAGCATTTGGGTATCCAAGACTGCAGCCCCCCCACCTTTACATTGACTCCAATAGAGCACTCAAGCAATCGATTATAAAATGGCATTAAACTTTTGTTTGAGAAGACATGGAACTCACCGTGTGGTCAGTGGTCGACAGCGATATATTGACCCGAAAATTGCAGCGAAATATGCCTTCTAACTGTTGTTTAGCATTTGGCGGACCTATTTTTCCCCAGACGCCGTTGAATAGCAGTAGACATCCAGCCAGTAGGTAGCGATAGTGTGTTGTTTATGTAGACATCAAGGAGCGAGGTAGAACGGCTATCTTTGAGCGGGACTGGCTACAAAAACTACAGCTTGCATACAAACCATAGATAGTAACTAAGGCTGTAACGATACACCCAACCCACGATTCGGTTTGTATCATGATATATGACCCACGGTTCGATATGCCCCACGATTTCACACAAAAAAATTTAAAAAAAAAATCTTTTGAAAAAAAAGAAAGAAAATAAATTATATATATACTTTGTAATTAATATCTTTTTGCATTAATTTTGTAGGTTTACAAGGCTGAATGATGTTGCAGATATAGGCTACCACTGCAACCTGTTCCCAGGTGTTGACATCAAAACACAACACAGAGAAATAAGGGATATTAGTTCACCAAGGAAAAAGGCTTATAAATAGGCTAAGATCATATGTTGAGAGAGAGAAAGAGAGAGAGAGAGGTGGGGTGGTCAGGGTGTATGATCATTGGCAGCTGTCTTACTTTATCAAATATTAGGCCTATCCAATTAATATCCAAACATTAAAACAACACTGGCCATATATCGTCAGGAAACATGTTGTATTAAGTTAGGCTACTTAAAGAAATGCAACACTTAATTTTGATGAAGTTCAATATTTCCGTAGCTTTTTTTGATCGTGCAGCAGCGCCTGCCCGTAGCCTACAATCAAAACTCGAAATGAACCTCAGTTCTCACTGCTACGTAACGCACACGTTTTTCGTTTTGTTTTGTGGTTTGACATTTTTTCAAGAGCGAGAATGAATGCAGAGGCTGAAATGGAGCATGCTTTCTGCTTATGTAGGCGGTAATTTTACAATATAGCCTAACATTAATGTGGGAAGAAATAATGCTGCCTAATATCCTGCCTATCGACCTCAACATTCGTCCGACTTCGGGCACCTCCCTACAAGCGATTCCAGGCTGGTTTATAGGCAGGCGGAGCATCTCGTGCGCTCTCTCTCGCGCGCTCTCTCTCTCTCTCTCTCTCTCTGCTCCAACGTCAAACTCCACTCGCAATACATCGCGCGTGAATGAATAAAAAAAATCTTGACACGTTTATAAAAGCCTTCTTGGTCTGTTGTTCATTTGTCCTTCACCTTCCGATGTTTGCCCAAGTTTTTCGTCTCACGGAGGTTGCTCAGGCAATGGATAACAACAACGTGCTGGTTGGAAGGAGCATTTTATATGAGAAAGGGGTGATGGAACTGTTACTCGAACGTGTGCGCCCTTTTTCTCCTGGTCTTTTTAAGCGCATATGCAAACTCTTGGCTGTATGTTGCCTGTTGTGTTCTACACTGAGGGGTAGCAACTTTAAAATTGCACATCGCGATTCTGTGAGGAAGCTTCGCGATAGGGGTTCGTGGGTCTGCGTACCGCGATCCCTCGGTTCGATGCAATATCGTTACAGCCTTAATAGTAACGTAAACAAACGCACCCCCATTTCCGGTCGCGCGGAGTAATACTAGTCAAACCAATACAATCAATAAAGACGGACAATAATGAATA
>NC_085874.1:28918325-28925825 GCF_034702125.1 Engraulis encrasicolus
ACTTTATGCAGCCATATTTCTGTATAGGTATCCTAAGTATCTGTGTCCTTCAGGTATATTCTGAACAAATCAAGTTAAGTGATAACCCAGGCTTTATTTACAATAACTTGTAACAATAAGTTATGTTTCATCGCAACTTTGAGGGCATTTCCACCTTTTATCTTAAAAAAGCCCGGATTTAGCTGTCCATTGGCTAAAAGTGTGTTTATTACATAGTGTGTCGTTAATCTGGTAACCAAATACTTAGTTCACCGGTTTCTCCTCTTCATGCTGAATCCACATACATACATATCTCATATGTTAAATTTGGCTTAACTAATCAAAAGTAATAACAGTTTATATATTTTAGAGCGCCCCCCGCAGGCCATTTTGTTATCTGTGTGTTTGACACTCAAACTCAAATTGTTCTATAGACCCTAAACTTCAACTTGGAAGTGAAAACAAAACTTTAACACCAATTTGACTGAGCCTAATACGACCCCATTAAAAGGATCTACAAGTATGAAAATATAGCTATCGCAATTGCGACCATCTTCAATTTCTCAACTTTGAGGTAAATCCTTAATATTTTGAAGCTCAAATGGCTTACCCATGACTTCAGCGATAACCAAAACCTACAATTAGTCGTCACAATCACTATTCTAGTGCATATTCATCCAAAGTTGTGGATAACTATAAATTTGGCCATCGGAGATGTCGGCCATCTTGGATTTCTCGATTTTCAGTTTGGTACCTAGGTTTTGCAAAGCTAAATGGCTCATGAATTAATTCAGCAATCCCAAGAACCCACATTTAGTCGCAGAGGTCAGGATTATATGACATATGCAACCCAAGTAATGAAGAATTGTTAATTTGGCGGCCATCTTGGATTTGTCCATTTTGAGGGTGATCCCTTGATTTTTGAGCTTGGAGCCGCTTCTTATCGTAATCAGCATACCTGAAAACATTTGTATACAAATTTTCATGCTTTCTTCCGGAAGTGAACATCTTTGCCAAAAATCCTGACATATCCTCCAGACTAGTATGCTTGCAAACACACAAACAGAGAGAGAGGGAGGGAGGGAGAGAGAGAGAGATTGAGAGAGAGAGAGACCACATTGTCTGTCACAGTGCTCTGCGCTGTGAGAGCGAAAGAGACAACCACACAAACACTATTCATATAGCCAACTAAGGCACTGGCCCCCCATAATAACAACATTAGTCTTATTTCATTAGAAATCCACCTCCACTCCTACACACCATCTCCTGACTATAACAACAAAACTGGTAAACAAAGTCAGACATTACATTTGGTACCAATGCACAACAGTGCATCACAAAGTAATACAACATATGTACATGTTCTCGCACACACACGCATGCATGCACACACACGCACACACACACACACACACACACACACACACAAACACACGCACGCACTGCACACGCACACGCACACGCACACGCACACGCACACACATACAGAAACCATATGCCAGAAGTGAAACATTCTTAGGGAATGCCACAGAAAAAGACACATCTGAGGACTTGAAAGAGAGAGAGAGAGAGAGAGAGAGAGAGAGAGAGAGAGAGAGAGAGAGAGAGAGAGAGAGAGAGCGTGCGCCGGACAAAACAACCTCTTAAAGCGATGTTAGATTTTGAACGTGTTTTGAATGTGGTTTCCAACCCGCAGAACACTGTTGGAACAGTTGTAATGACTCATTTAAGCATCAGCCAACTCGCGGTGATGAGTAATTAACTTGGAAATGTTGCCTAGACCACATTCAAAAAGGAGGAAGCAACTCCAATGTACAGTAAATGGTGGGAGGGCGAGTGCAAGGTGGGGGGTGGGGGGTGAAAATGACGACCCATGTATAAGTATTCTGTCCTTGTATTTTGAGTACAAATGTAACTAAACTGGGATATTTAATAGGAAGTGATACATAATCAGAAAAGAAAGATGGGGAGTGTCAGGCAGCCATTGATGATACTGATGTGAAGTTAAAGACAATTCTGTATTTCAACCAGTAATACTGTAGCTGTAAAAGAGAGATTCATGAACAAAGGGGAAAAGTGTGTTACAGTTTTTCTTGAGTGCTTTGACACAGTTGTCACTCCAAAAAGCACATTTTCATATCAGTTCACGCAACGGGCTAACCAGTTAAACCGATTCTCCAAACACAACATCTTTGTTTGCAAAAGGCTACTACGTTTCCAAAATATTTAACACATGCAAGAAAAGCAAACTCTGTCTTCAGTCCAATACACAATGCATAGCAGTGTATAAACACTCCCAGTCAGTCATTACACAATGGTCGTAAAAATCCAAAACACGGCTATCATGTTGACACAATTTGCCGTTATTTAACACTGTTGTCAATTACATAACTTTCAAGCCAGTTCCATTGTTGTTTCTTTTACTTAGCCACTGACTCTGCTTGATCAGGATCTACTGACTGAGAGATAGCTGGCCCAGTAAATGCTTTGCATAAAGATTTGAGTTGTGTGTCTTTTCTTATGTAAAATTGTCAGTAGGCTAGGTAGTGGGTCCGTGTAACAATAATGTCTTATTGCAAAGAATTGGATTGAAAATCAGAATGCTTTGATGTAGTTTTTGTTTTGTTTTTGTTTGTTTGTTTGTTTTCTTTTTTTTACAACTGTAATCAAAAATGTACTAATGGCTGATAACGGTATTACAGAAAATATGTGTAAAGTAAAATATGATGTTGCAGTACGAGAATGCACTTACAACAAATTTGCAAAAGAACTCCATGCCAAGAACAAACAAGAAGACACTGTGTATAAAGACTGATTGCTAAATTAAGATTTTTGAGAAGGAGTGTCAAATAGGTGCTCTGTTGTGTTCACACAACTGACGGTAGTTTCTAAAAGTCAGGAGTAGATTTTTCTGTATGGTTATCAGAGCTTAAACAATGAAATGTGCACATGCGTTAACTGTTTAGCCAAAACTGCGTTATGTGAATGGGAAATATGTCAACTGAACAAGAATGTGTTCACACATATGCACAACGTGTCTTTTGCTTTGCTGAAATAGTTATCATGACGACTTTGTGTGAGTCAGTTTAAAAAATTGTGTTAAAGCGATCAAGAAAAACTGTAATACATACAGTTAATGACATGTTTGCGTGTGTGAGTGCATGCATGTGTGTACGCGTGTGCGTGTGCATGCAGACGTGTGTGCATGTACGTGTGTGTGTGTGTGTGTGTGTGTTTGTGCATGTGTGTGTGCGTGTGTGTGTGTGTGTGTGTGTGTGTGTGTGTGTGTGTTTGTGCATGTGTGTGTGCGTGTGCGTGTGCGTGTGCGTGTGCGTGCGTACGTGTGCGTGTGTGTATCAGTGTGTGCGTGTGTGTGTGCGTGTGTGTGTTTGTGCATGTGTGTGTGCGTGTGTGTGTGCATGTGAGTGTGTGCATGTGTGTGTGTGTGTCTGTGCAATAAATAATAGAACAACAGAATGAGACATTTCAGTGTACAGCATATACAGCCGGTGTGAGTGAAGACATGTAATAAAAATAACGTTTCTATACATAGTTACTGTATGTTGGTTATTAAATAATTTACAAGTTGAGCTGATTGATGTCTTATAATAACAAATGTACAATATAATAAAAATCTGGCCAAACGGCAGCTAGAGTGGCCTAAATGGCAGCTCCAGTGGCTTAAACGGCACCTCTGTTTGTCTAAACGACAACAGCAGGGTGTCCAAGACGACTCTTGCCTAAACCACCGGTCACCGAATACATGCAAAGTCACAGTGCCATATGCACTCACCTTGCAGCCCTTGCTCTTGTCCGGGCAGGGTGGTGTGGGCGGCTGCTCGGGCAGGTAGAAGCCCCCCGGGGGGTAGTGGCAGCAGCCATAGGGGGAGGGGAAGTGCGTGTACCACAGCTCCTGGCCCAGCTGGCACTTGGGGCACGGGTAGAGGAAGCCCAGCCCCGTGGGACTCTTCTCCGCCCTCACCTTGGAGTTACGGATCCATCGCCGCACCTGAGGAGGACAGGACACCATCAGATGACACAGACCTTCAACACTCCTTTATTGTGAACCATTGTCACCACTTAAAAAGTGTACTTTACATTACATGCATGTTGATCCTTCCATTCACCATAAAAGGGAGTAGACCTCTCCTTCCCCATTCCCGCCATCACCCCCCATACCCCGGATCATTACCACCTAAAACTAAGCTTACCACCATTACAGATTGACCAAAGCCCCTTATCTAAACACCATTTGTTTTCAAACAAAGTAACATCAGCTGTGACCTTAAAGTAGGTGAACTCAAGTCAAGTCAAGTCAGCTTTTATTGTCACTTTCTTCATATGCACAAGTCATACTAGGAAAATTAAATTACGTTTTTTCTCTATACCATGCCAAGACATAGACATGTACAAGACTGACATTTTACAGACTGACATAAAGTGCAAGACAGGAAGATAGGATAGGTAACAGTGTAACAGTGATGGACTGGTAACAATAAGTGGTCAATGCATCGGACTTGATTGGAATTACTTGAGACTTACTTGTGACTTGCAAATTAGTGACTTTGAGCAGGACATTTGTGAATGGGTAGCATACATTAAACCTACTTAAAATACATACTGGACTTGGCCTTTAAACTAATGCTGTGTCTGATGCATTGAGACAGAGCAGATGGATGTAGAACAAACTAATGTCCTCCACACCATGTGGAGAGAAAGGGAGGGTGGGTGCATAAGAGTCAAAGACACACATTTCTATGTTCCCTTTAATTCTGAATAAAGCTTAATTCCGCTTTGAAAACAGCATGTAAACACTTCACAATTTGGAATTAAATTAAATATCAAAGTAAACTTGACAGAACAATTTAAATCTGAATTATTAATTCGGAATCAGTCAATGACATCACAGGAAATGACTCTGATTCAAATGAATGCGGCTGCTCTGACTGACAGCAGGCATGGAGGAGCTAGGCGGCACCGCCGGAGAGGTTTTTGACCCGGGCTCTGACATGCGGCCTTAGCTCTCTGATGCTGACACATTGCTGTGGAAGAAGACAGAATGTCAAAAGTGTCACAATGTTCTACCACGAGATGGGCATCACACAGTCGAAAGGTTTTTTATTATTATTATTATTATTATGTTGACGTGCCATGACAACGGGGGCTTGCTGTCGGAGATGAGTTGCTCAGGGTTGGTTATATGGCATGGAAATGTGTGCATGTGTGTGGGTACATCTGTGAACACGTGCCAGCTTGTGTGTCTTTGTGTGTGCGTGTGTGTGTGTGTGTGTGTGTGTGTGTGTGTGTGTGTGTGTGTGTGTGTGTGTGTGTGTGTGTGTGTGTGTGTGTGTGTGTGTGTGTGTGTGTGTGTGTGTGCTTGTGTGTGTGTGTGTGTGTATGTGTGGGTGTGTGTGTGTGCGTGCGTGCGTATGTGTGTGTGTGCGTGCGTGTGTGTGTGTGTGTGTGAGTCATCCCATCTCAGAAGAGATCATTATCACAGCTGTCACTGTCATGCGTTTGTTATGGAATTGTAATACTAAATTCTCTCTATCCCTTTGATCACTTGATTTTCAAAGCAGGGTCTGTGCTATTGATGCCAGGGTCTATGGCACTACTACCACTGTTTGTTTCTCTCACGCTCTGTGTGTGTGTGTGTGTGTGTGTGTGTGTGTGTGTGTGTGTGTGTGTGTGTGTGTGTGTGTGTGTGTGTGTGTGTGTGTGTGTGTGTGTGTGTGCGTGCGTGTGCGTGCGTGCGTGTGTGTGTGTGTGTGTGTGTGTGTGTGTAGTGTAGTGTGTGTGTGTTTGCGTGTGTGTCTGTGTGTGTCTGTGTGTGTGTCTGTGTATGTGTGTGCACACTTGTGTGTGTGTGTATGTGTGTGCGTGTGTACGTGCGTGCATGTGTGTTTACATGGTGTGTAGATAACCCCTCAACACATCAGATCCCCTCACAACACTCACAGATCCCCTCTTTCACCCCATCCTCCCATCCTTTATATCTGTCTAACGGGAAGCCGACATGGGGAGACAAAGCGGTCACTTGTCCCGGGCCCAGGGAAAGAGAGAGGGGTGGGGGTGTTAGAATTGGATCGTCATTACATCGCATGTATTGAATTTGGGGCCCTTTTAGATGCCTTTTGCCCTAGGCCCAGCCAAAGCTGTCAGCGGCCCTGTCTGTCTGTACGGTCTCTTCATCTCTCTTTCTATCTAGCATATCTTTCATCTCTCTATCGCCCTTCATCAGGCGCAGTGAGTGTGTGTTGACAAACAACACGCATAAAACAGAATACCAATGAAAACGGAGCCCAGGCTCCGTGGCAAGCACACCCCCACACACGTTCAGTGAGAGCGAGAGAGCCGGATGGTGGGGGGAGAGAGAGGAAGAGAGGGAGTGGGAGTGGGAGTGGGAGAGACATCTGGTTCAATATACTGTATTTCATGGCATAATTCAGGCAACTCAAAAGTGGGACAAGCATCCAACTGAGGCTCTATATGTGGAATACAGCCAACCCAAACACCCAAAAATGAAGGAAGAGCACAGGTAAGTTAAGTTTCCACTGGCTTTCACTGTTCAAAAAATAAATATTGACATTTTGGATGTAAGAGAATGTCGAGAATTAGCCTGGCGGCGCCATCCTATGTACTCCACCCAAATATGCTCCGCACCTAGTCTGGCGTACACCTCCTAGCTCGGTTCGCTCACTGTTTAGCCAATCAACAAAGAGTTGAGAGTGGTGACGCAGAACTCACCCGCTAAGTGCATTGCTGATTGGTTAAGATAACGCTATTCACACTTTTGTTTTGTTATTTGTATACTTTTGCGACACTGTATATAACAGTCATGCTAATAAATCACAACATGAGTTTTAATTTGAATTCGGAACTCCAATGAATTTAAATGGCAGAGTAAGATCAAACCATTTCCCACATTCCATGGAGACAGATTCCTCTTAGCTTGATGGAGTCAACAGTCGGCTTTCGCCAAGGCTAGTCAAGAATACCTCTGCTCCCCAAACGAGGTGATGAAAAGCCAAGTAAACCCTGAGAAGAGCCATCTATGCACATCAGATGACACATAAGCTACCTAACCGAGTAACATAATCACCCATCAAGCACAGTCTAGATCTGCTTACGAAACATCTATTACAGATGATGAAAACATAACGAATCAATCAAAAGAATAAGTCGTGGCTCAATATCTTGTCTCAGATACAAGGCGGCGGCAAGTCCATAGATGCTCACCAGAACTGCACTTCAAAAAGCAACTGCTCAAAGGGTGGAGCTTCACTGCCACGCAGAGATGAGGGAGTTTATATCTAAAGGAATTTATGGGCCTCATTTGTGGCCTGAAGACAGAAGTATGTTTCTGCAAGAAATTATTTAATGATTTCATTCACACGTGTTCAGGTTCAGTCATTACAGAGTACGGTACAGCTGATCAACAACAATAACTGCTTCATATTTGAGGTGTGTAAATACCTACAAAAGCGTACAAAAGCGTAGAAGATAGAGGACCCAATAGTG